>NC_053154.1:75080007-75135007 GCF_016835505.1 Polypterus senegalus | reverse complement strand
GTTTGAGTCCTACCTGGCAGGTAGAAAATTCTTTGGTAGTTGTGGTAATTATATTTCAAAGACACATGATGTTCTGTATTGTGTTCCACAAGGCTCTATCCTGGGTCCACTGCTCTTTTCGATTTACATGCTTCCGTTAGGTCAGATTATCTTGGGGCATAACGTGAACTATCACAGCTATGCTGATGACACACAACTGTATTTATCAATAGCGCCTGATGACCCCGACTCTCTTGATTCACTGACACAATGTCTTACTTGTGTTTCTGAATGGATGAGTAGTAATTTTCTTAAACTAAATAAGGAAAAAACCAGAGATTTTAGTGATTGGCAAAACTGGATATAATGAGGGTATTAGAAGTAAACTTTATCCATTAGGATTAACAGTCAAGACGGAGGTAAAGAATTTAGGGGTAATTATTGACTCTGACCTGAATTTTAAATTATATATTAATCAGATTACTAGGACAGCATTTTTCACTTAAGAAATATATAGCAAAAGTTAGACCTAATATAAATTGAAAGATGCTGAGAATTAGTTCATGCTTTTGTTTTTAGTTGGCTAGATTACTGTAACGCAATCCTCTCAGGACTACCCAAAAAAGACATCAGTCGATTGTAACTAGTGCAGAATGCATCTGCTAGAATCTTAACTAGGAAAAGAAAATCAGAACACAAATCTTTCCAGTTTTGATGCCACTACATTGGCTACCTGTGTCATTTAGAATTAACTTTAATATACCGCTTATGGTTTACAAAGCCTTAAATAATCTCACTCCATCCTATATCTCAGAATGCCTCTCACCTTACACTCCAAATCTTAACCTTAGATCTTCAAATGAGTGTTTGCTTATAACTCCAAGAGCTAAACTTAAAAGAAGTGGTGAGGCAGCCTTCTGCTGTTATGCACCTAAAATTTGGAATAGCTTACCAATAGAAATTCACCAAGCTAATACAGTAGAGTACTTTAAAAAACTGCTAAAAACACATTATTTTAACATGGCTTTCTCATAGCTTTATTTTAGCTTAATTATGATACTCTGTATAGGCATTTAATTATCATTATCATTCGTGGTGGCTTTGAAATCCATACTAACCCCTACTTTCTCTGCTGTTCTTTTTCCAGTTTTCTGTGGTGGCGATCTGTGCCACCACCACCCGATCAAAGCACCATGATGTCCCTACATTAATGGATTAAAGGCCAGAAGTCCACATCACCGTCATCATCAAATTCTTCCATGTGAACCCTGAATACCACAAGGACTGATTGAAGTCATTTATGTTAGGTAGAATGCCTAATGGGTGGCCTTGTGGTCTCGAAACCCCTGCAGATTTTTTTTTTCCCCAGCCGTCTGGAGTTTTTTTTTTTTTTCGGTCCTCCCTGGCCATTGGACCTTACTTTTATTCTATGTTAAGTAAAATTGCCTAATTTTGGTTTTTAATATATTTGTTTTTTTCTATTTCTTCATCTTGTAAAGCACTTTGACCTACATCATTTGTATGAAAATGTGCGACAGTATATAAATAAAAGTTGTTGTTGTTGTTCTTGCTGATCAGAGCAAGTGGGAAATTATATTGGTAAAGTATGAAAATGCAGCCAAACCAGCTAAATGCTGACTCACACGCATTATCACTGAGCTTTTATTATAATATGCATTGCTTCGACAAAGATTTGAAACCTCAAATGAGATAAGTATGAGGCACAGACACTACTGTAGTTGTAGAGGCTTGAAATGTGCGTATACAACCTCCCACACAAACATTGAGATTTATAAAAGAAAACTTGATGGGGGAACATCTGTATATTTATGACAACTCTAACCCATATGTACACAACATTCTGGAGAAAGTGGTGAAACGGATGGCCGGGGTACAAATCCGGCCACGACGCCCCTTCAACAGTTGGTCCGGGGGAATTGCCATGGGCTTCACACTACTTCCCCCGGAACGCTTTGGTGGCAGCCCCCCTGGGCTGCATTGGGGTCACAGGAATGGGACTTTGGAGCTCAGCCTTATTGGGCTCTGTGGCCACCGCCAGTGGGAGCTGCATGGCTTAACAAGCCTGTGTGGGCTGGAATGCTGCCACACCTGGAAGTGCAGCCTGAATTAGGTTACTTATCACCTGAAGCACTTCCGGGTGGGCTATAAAAGGAGCCAACAGCCACCACTCCAAGAGCCAGAGTTGGGAGGAGGAGGACGAGGACGATGACAATGACACCGCCGCCGCTTGCCTGGGAGGAGTGGTGGTGAAGAGTGTGTTTGCTTTTTGCTTTGGTGTTTTTGTTTGGTGCTTTGTGGGACTGTGCTGTGGCTGAGGGACATGGGGAAGATGTGGCCCCCAGGTGAAGAAAAATAAAGAACGATTTATTTTTATGCTTGCCTCCCTGTCTCTCTGTGCCGGGTCAGGTGCCTATATAGCATCTTTTCCACAGTGGGAAAAGATAACACCCATGATCAAGCAGGGAAATGAAGCAAAGCCAGCTAAATGATGACTTGCATACATAATAATTTATATCACTGAGCCACTGTTATAATGTGTGTTTGTTTGACAAACATAATACACCTCAAAAAAATGTATATGTTACTTTAGATCACTTTTAAGATGGACAATACTGGCCATTTGCACTGAAGAATTTCTTTTGAATTTTCATAATTTTATATTGGCTACAGTGCTGTCACTTCTGAGGGAACTGGTCGATAGGTCAACAGTATCTCAGTCAAGTTTTACTTCATCATGGCTGCTGTGCTGGTAGTTATTAATTGGCCACTGAGGTGCTACATCCAGATTTTCTATTATGTGGGTGCACATGGTGGGGACTAGGCTAAAAATACTTCATGGCTCTTCTCAACTCAGCCTCCCGTAAGTCAGGACATTGTAAATTGTATTATTCTTATTTTTTTCTCTTTTTGTTTCCATACATATAAGTCCTCTACATGATTTATGAAAATAGCACTGAGTACATTTAACATTTAATTAACATTCATCACAAACACTATCACAACAGAGATTGGGGCCACACTTAAGGTGGGGTTTTCGACTGTGTAGTCGTATTAAGTCGATGTTGTGCTTCAAGGGATTTTATTCGCAGTTACAAAGACTATATGTAAACAGACACACACACAAACATATAAAGTTCTTGCCAACATAAAGGATCAATTTGAAACAATGTCCAGTTCTCCAAATGTAATTGGATCTCACTTTACTGCATTCATATTGCAGTGAGGGCACCGAGCAAAAATGAAGCTATATTTGTTAACTGAATGCAGTGACATTCCATTAATGCACAAGTCATCCAAGATGTGACTAGCGAATTGTGTCTCAGTGGCCTGGGTCAGCCCGTGACTCGTTTATTTTGAGACAAAGTAGCATTGACGGACGTGATGTTTGTACGTGGAGGCTGGCTGGTTGGTATGGTAACTGGCTAAACCCTCAGTGTTTTATATGGCCTGTACTTTTCATTGCAATAGCAATCACATCATTAAATATGGCAGGTGATAGAGGCTACCTGCTCAGACGATCGTGCCTTACACCTCTCCCAGACCCCCGTAACTTAGAGCAGAGACGCTGTAATACCGCAGCACTCCTAAATGCCGGGTGCTGGGGTCCTTTACGCTTCAGGAGGGGGCTGCTGTACTATCGTAATAATATATGTAAGAGATTGATTAGCATGCTCCATATATGGATGTTTCAGGACGATGTTCGAGGCAATCTCACGTATACATATTTAAAAGGTGATTTTGATTTATAAACGGCGAGTTGAAGAGAAATGTTCGTACAGAAGGTTTTTTAACTGTTTTTTTTTTGGCGTTTTGGCCTGTTTTTTTAGCATGCGCATATTTTCACGCTCAAATCTACGTAAAGTTTTATAAAGAGGCCCCAGGTACTCTTGATCCGTTTTCAAACCGCTTATTATAATTATTAGAAATGTATGCAGAGACAGACAGTAGCCTAGCGGTAGTATACCTGGAACAACCCCAGACAACAGTAGCGAACAGTAATGTACATATGCATGGTGCTAAATTAAAGTCACAGATTCAGTTAACTGAAATTTTTTGAAATGCGAAAAGAAAAATAAGTAAATAAATAAATATTTCAGGCAATATACAAGGCAGCGTGTTGTGACGTCATAGGGTCTTTATACCGCACATGACGCGCCTAGTGTTTTCCCCTTGAACTGAGCTCAGACAACATGGATATAAGCTAAAGAGTGTCAGTTGTCATTAAGGGGTTGCAGATTGTGTAGCGATTTCTTTAATTTTGATTTTGAAGAGAGGCGAGCTTTCTTGTGTTTGAGCGTGTGTTTTTAACATTCACCATGTTTGCTTTTGCCCGTTTTAGCCTTCGGGGATTCCTAAATGATTTCAGTTTCCTATCTGCTGCTAGTTTGAGCTTCTCTACCACATCGTGTAGGGTGAGTGAATGATATATTTATTTATTTATTTTTCTATCTACTAGATGCATTACAACTTTAAAAATAATTTTCTTAATGGTAATAGGATAAATACTAATGTTAATGTGCTTCATGGATTTTTTTCGACCAATTTAATTCTGAACTTCACTTTGATAAATGATAGATCAATGAATGTTGTCAAGTAGTAATGTTTGTTTTAAACTGTGCTCATCATTCCCTTCAGTACTGCCGATATAATAGTTTATAAATTATTCTGCTGAAATGGTCAAACGCAGGATGAAAACTTAATTGTTTTTATAATTTATTTACCTATCAGTTACATTTTGAAGACAGAGTCAAGTGTACCATTACGTCCAATGAACACATGTTTTGGAACACTCGTTTCACAAGCTTAACCATGCAATTACTATATCTAATCAGCTCATTATGTTGCAGCTCCATAATGTCTAAAATTTTGCAGATGTAGCTCGCCAGCTTCAGTTAATGTCCACATCAAACAACAAAATAGTGAATAATGTGATCTTGGTGATTACCAATGTGGCATGATTGCTGGTGTCAGAGGGTTTAGTTTGAGTATTTCTGTAACAGTTGATCTCCTGTGTTTTTCACACATAATAGTCTCAATAGTTTATTAAGAATAGTCCCAAAACATCCAGTGAGTGGCAGTTGTTTGGACAGAAATGCCTTCCTGGTGACAGAGATTTAAGGGGAATGGCAAGACTGATTCCAGCTTACAGAAAGGCTAAAGCAACTCATATAACCGTTCTGTACAACTGTGGTGAGCAGAACAATGCCTCCGAATGCACAGTGTGTAGATTCTTGAGGTGCATGGGCTACAACAGCAGAAGACCCCATTAGGTTTCATCTACTGTCAGCCAAGAACAGAAAGTTGTGTGTACTTGGCATTGGTTGGTTTTGCAACATTTATGTCAATTCTGTTTTTTCCCCCAATGTGCAGTGGTGTGTTTGTTGTATTGCTGTCATTTCGGCATAAAACTGTCCACTAATTACTGATACTGATCACCAATATCATGTTTCAGAACTGGATTTTTTATATGTCTTTTAAAAAAAAACATTTACACTAACTCCTGTGTAACCATATGTGGAGAAGGTTAATGTTCTAAATGGTTAACTTTGGTATTTTTTTTTTAAATTAAAATATAAACCACTAGTGTCACCTGTTTATTTTTTATTTATACAATGAAATTGTGTAGCGTTATTGTATAGTGCCCATAAAATACTCAAAACAAAATTCCCCTAAAATACCTTGTTAACTAATAAAATATTTGGAGAAAATATTTATTCATAATGCATATACTGTAACATTAAAGAAAATAATGCTTCTAACAGTAACAAGCTGTGATATTCAATCTTTCTGTACATATCTGAAACAAAGATTTATTTTAAGAAAAGTTAATTTTCAAAAATATATACATTCTCGCAAATTGATTCAGTGAATTAATATTGGCAGTTAAATACTGCTTAAATGTAAATAATACATGCAATTATTGGTTTTGATCAGTTTTTTTGTTATATAATGCATGTATGTGTATATGTGTGTGTATATATGTATGTGATACACAGTACGTACAGTATATCCAAGACCAAGTCACCTAACTCTGAAAAGTACATTTCATATAATATATATATATATAATTTTAGCACGAGTAATCTGCAGTCTGATTTTAGCCTTCAATTTAACCAAGTTTAGTTGATATTATTTTATAACTTGGTTTAAACAAAGGCATCACATGCCACATCCTTGACTGCAGCTCTACAGTTGTATTGCTCCACAGAACAGTCAAATTCCATATTGCTCCATGCTTCAGTCAAGAGCAACTGCAACCGGTAATCTAACATACTATGTGTGCTCGCTTAACAAAACATACACAATAAAAAATATAATTCATTAGTAACAAATTGGGTGCAATTAAAAAAATAGTAATTTTTAAAATGTATTGAATATTCTTACAACAACCAACAGTGATTATGTGCAAGAAATTTGTGCATTAATACTTAGAATTTGTGGGAATTACTTATGCTGTGTGTGGATACCGTCAATCCCGCGTCAAATTTCAAGCCCTGAAGCCTTAACAAAACCGAGTAATTGTACAGGTGTTGGAGATTTGAGATCTTCATTAGAATGACATTGAGATTTCAAGTTTAGAAGTTTCTGTGCTGCATCTTAGCATTGCTTTGTGCAACAGAATGTGTATTTTTTTTGTTGTAATCATTGTATTTGTAAATCTGTAAATCCTGCCTTGCATATAGTTTTGCATGTTATTATTGTTACTATTATTTAACACATAGACATTACTGTAAATCTAATATTCTAATATTCTCAATCATTCCATTACCTTCTGTCCCTGCAAATAACATAATATTGTAGGGGGAAAAAAATAAAATAAAATGTAGTTTCATTCTTTTAACTCCAGAGCACTGTAATTGTGGAACGATGGTGGAAAGTACCCTTATCAAGGGAAGGCAAACCTCCAAGATTACACCCTCGAAGGCACAAAGTCTTTAAGTTTGTGGAAGACACCAAGCATTCGAGCAATGTGAATCTGGAGCTAATACTCACCCAAAATGTGGCAAGTATGTAGGATGACTATTAGTGGCAACTGCTTTTTCCTCTTGTATTAAAAAAAAAAAAAGTTAATGTCTTAGGTTGGCCTAGTACTGTATAGCATGTCTTTTTTATATAACAATATTGCATTTTTTCCCTGGTCATATTAAAGGTTAAGTTAGCAATTTTTGAATTCATAGTTAATAGGGGATTTTATTTATTTTAATCATTTTCTTTTCTTTATAGCCAGTATAGCATTAAGGCCACAATATTTAATTTTCTTAAGATTAAGAAACATGAACAGGTAACATCTGTTGTCTACTATTTATTTTATTTGTACAAAGATACAAAGGTTAATACTTCAGCTTAGAACATAAAACTTTTGCACTGCTGGCTAGTGAAAAAAATATAGCAATATAAAGGGGGAAAAAAACCCATTTGAATTATAATCAGATGATTCTGATTAAATGAAATTGGTGATCAGGCCTGATTGGAACTGTGCATCTGTGGCATATATTCTTTTGCCCTGGAAATTTGCATTACTAGGGGAAGCAACATTCATAAACTAGAAAACAAAACAAAAAAAAATGTTTCTCCCTCAGTTGCTGTAAATTGAGAAGCAGAAGAAGCATAGAACAGAAGCCTTAAAAATGATTGAATACATCCAGTTTCAATCCAAGCATATTCCTGAATACTGATTCTCATATAGATGTGGCACATGCAGTACATCAGAAAAGAGCATATCCATATCATTTTCAAAAAATCGCATAGTATTTTCCTGTGACTCCACCATGTTTAATACATGATTGCTTAACTCCAATCTCCTGAACATACAAGACACTCCTTTACCCACAGGGTTGTGGTTGCTAGTGGCTTGCTTTATGAATGCTTATAGACAGATATAACTATTTTTGTCCCCAAGGGAAAATTTGGCCATAAATAGATAAATAAATAAATATATATATACACCTACATTATGGTCTGAATACACACCAGAATGACTTTTTTTTTTTTTAAAAAAAGAACCTCTTGACTTGGCAATCACAGTTACAGTGAGGCATTATGCAGACGTATCACTGTTGGTATAAAGGAGCTCCAGTAGCGTTTCTTGACACAATTTTGCTGAATAATTTGATGGCTGAAACTACTCCGCATTAGTGTGTCAGAGAGAGGATGTGCAGCATGTTAATAATGAAACTCAGTTTTGTTTTAATTCTCTCCTTTGCTATTATCTCCAGGTCCAGCATGTATCCCATAACTGAGTTTGCTCTTTTAATTAGCTTGTTGATTCAGTGGGCCTATCTTGAAGTGGTGTTACCAGCCAAGCACACCACAGCATAGGATCACAGATTTGTAGATGATGTGAAGGATGTCACTTTCCACATTAAAGGAAGTCTTTTAAGAAAAAAGACAGTAATTTCTGTACTCTTGCTCTTGCTATTCTATTTTACCAGCAAACCCAAGAATGAATCACAAATCCAAGAATGGCAGTCACTTTCTGTTCCCTCCAATATTTTGAGGGAAGAAAAATCATGGAGGGTGGCTGCGTCCTGGGAAAGTGTTCATTTAATTAAATAAATATATTTGTACTAAAGCGGTTTCTTTTTGGAGCCGTGACTTATCTGGTTCTGGTGTTTCAGAAGCGCTTTGTAGGTGCCCGCGTTCATTGTTTATATCCATGCGGTCTCGTTTTTGTTTTTCTTTTTCTATGGCTGTGTCATTAGCTAGAAGTCGTTTGCTGACGTGACCCTGTCGGTGGATCCGTGCTTGGAGGACTACAGTACTAAATGAAGGTGGTGTGGGCGGTCGCTTTGGGGCTGCAGTGGTAGTGTGTACAGCTTGCTTGTGGCCTCTGGCATCTGTGCATATGTACAACCTGGCGTGCACGCATTCCCTCAAGTTTAGTTTACAGGTTGTGTTGTTTGGGTGCCACGTACTGACTCTGTGAAGCCACTGGGTTTGACTCTGAGGCGCAGTGCGCTTGTGCGTTCGGTGCGTCTGGCATCCGTGCATATATACAACCTTCGTTTAGTAATATAGATATGACATTTTGAGTTTTCTGTAGATTTCGGTACACCATGTTACTACAAAGATTGCAAGATGTCTAATTTTATTGCTTAAACTTAAATGTGGAAGTCGTTAACACACTGTACTAATGTTGAGTTTCACCAGATTGAACAGTAGAAAAGGGACAGAGAAAAAAGAGAAATTTGTTAATAAGATTAACAAAGATTTAATAAAGTTTATCTAATTTAATTACTTCCAACTTTGATTTTTGACATAAACATATTTCCAAAATGCAGTTCTGTAAACAGACCTTTGGCACTTTGAAGTGGACAAGTTAGATACGTTTTAAGACTTTTGCATCATGTTTCTTGTGCTGTCTGTACTTTTTAGTAAGGTCCTGATGGTATGCTCCTTTTTTGGGGGTTGGGACAGAAAAAAAAAAAACCTCACACTGTTCCAGTGTGGTGCTGAGCTGTCACCTGCTGCACTTTTTGGTCCAATCCAGGTGGTTCAGCGCATGCTCCCAACCTAGTAATACAGGTATTTTAAGTGACTTGCTCAGAGGACTGGGAGGAGAGGAATGAGCTGGCAATGATTAGTTTTCATTCTGATTTTTTTTTTTTTTTTAATTGCAGAATTGGGGAGTCGAGGGGATGTGGTCTTTGTGAAAAAGTCACTAGGACGTAACAAACTTCTTCCTGAAGGCCTTGCTGTATATGCCTCACCTGAAAATAAGGCACTATTTGAGCAGGAAAAAGAGGTAAGGTTAGTTGTATGTTTCATCTCGTATATAATGTCACTTATGTACCTGAAAAACATTTAATGCTGTTTATAATTTGTGCATCTCGGCAATGATGCTTTTAATTGACAACACTCAAGAAAATTAAAATGTGATTCATGGAAATAAATCATGTACCATGTATATTGAAAGCACGTCATTATTAATGTTTGGTGGTTTACTTGGCTTTATATGTGTTTTATATACAAAGGGAACACAGAGAAACTTTAATCATTACTTGTTTCTTCTTCTTATCTAGATTACTATCCTCTGGCTTACTCCCCAACCCCACCCCTCTTTTAACCAGGAGATGTAGGGAAAGCATTTTGACATTATGTTCATTCCATACATGTAAAATACTTACACCCACAACATTATACCAGGCTCACAGGAACACATACATGTAAAATACAAAGCATTTAAAATATAAAACTTTTTTTTGACAGAATAACTTCCATTTTAACACTTGTCTTTTGGTTTTGTCTCCTTTTTTTCTTTTTTTTAGATTTTTTTTTTCTTTCAAAAATTAATTTAAGTAAACTACTAAGCAATTTTGTCAGTGCAAAACTGGAGCTTGTCGCAAATTTTGTGTAGTAATTATTACCGTGTTAATGCCAGTAATGTTAACTAATTGTTGGTATTCATGTACTGTACTAACATAGACAAAAATAATGAATGATGACTGAATTAGAGGCATCCGTCTTAACATGGGTGACAGAGCACAAAGGATAAGTCAGGGTTAAAATATGAAGTTGTTACAAAAACAACACAGGTGCAATTTGAGCACATAGGATTCTTAAGATACAGTAAGTTTTGTTTACAGGTAAAGGATACAAAAATCTTGATTTGCTAACATGCTTGCATGCATAATTGGCATGTTAATTCCATAACATTTTAAGTGTAGGACTTCCTACAGCAGTACATGTGTGTATCTTCAGCTCCAGCCTTATTGTGGTATAAAATAAAAATGGGACAGTGTCTTTAATACACATCTAATGTTTAAGTCATGTTAAAGTTAGTTTTTCTATTGTATTAAAAATAAGGCCATAAGTAACCAACAAAATATTAATTTCGAAAACACCTAGGCTTTTTCACTGTTTTTTAATTTGTAAGAATTTTTTTTTTTTTTTTTTGGGTCCAAGCGTGAGCTGATTTATTCTGTATATTCCTTATAAAGCCCTGATATTAAGAGAAAAGTGATGTGTGGCACTAGCAAGTCTTGTTCTTGTGCCAGTACATAAAGAAAAACACTGCTGAGAAGGGTTTTTCTCTGTTACAGAAGAACATACCCTAAAAGAAATAATTTTGTGGGCATGGAAGTAAAGGAAATGTGAGAGGGGTGTGCATACTACATAGATGTTCCCCACATGGTTCGGTGGCAACAAACTAAAAAACTACTATACTTACAGGGAACATTTCTAACCTAAAACTGGTTCAATAATAAACCACAAAAGTAGCACTAAGTTGGGATCTAAATGGCACCCTTTACTGGAGATGAGTCAAGGTTAGGTTTGGACTGGTAGGATGGAAAAAGGCCAAAGACAAAGGGGGACTACATGTAAGGTAAGGTAAGGGAATTTTAGAACGCACATAGTTGTCAAGTGGACCAGCCACCTTGTCTGTCAGACAGGAATGTAGGTCAATTTGGTTTATATTTTGAGCTTGTACTGCTTTTACTTTTAATAATGAAACCCCTGTCTTTATATTTTATCACTGAGACATCATTTTACGTTGAAAGATGGCTAGAGAATACTGCTGATTTATTTATTTTTTTTATTTTAAATTTTATATCTAATGTTGCTAGTTCTTGGATCAGTTCCTGCCTCAAATGTCAATGTGAATGTCAACTTTATTTATATAGCACGTTTAAAACATCATAGGAATGCGGCCAAAGTGCTTTACAATAATAGAATAAAAGAAAACAAACAAATAACATAAAAAGAAATAAAATATATGAACATAAATAAAATAAATAATAAATAGAAGTAATGTGTTATAATCACAATGAGGAAACCATCAGTATTACTGAAGGTCACGGAATGCAAGTGAATAGAAATGAGTCTTTAAGCTCGTTTTGAACAGTTCAGTTATAGAGTAGACGACTCCTTTATATGATGAGGTAAAGAGTTGCACGGGCGAGGAGCAGCAGCTGCAAAAGCCCTGTTCCCCTTGGTTTTACACTTGCTACGAGGGACAACAAGAGACAAGTGACCAGAAGATCTAAGCACTCTGGATGGCTGGTGTAAAACACACAATTTGGATAAATAGGTAGGAGCAAGCCCATGTAAAAATTGAAAAACTAGCAACAAGATTTTAAAATCAATTCAAAAACTGACAGGCAACCAGCGTAAAGATGCTAAAATAAGAGAAACAGAGTCATACTTTCTTGCCCCAACCAGAAAGCGAGCGGTAAATGCATGGCTGGTTCAAATGTTCTAAGGGTGCACTTTTTCTATGTGATGGAAACCTTGATTTTGAACAGTGATGGTGTTTTCCTTATAAATTCCAAGAGCGATTTGAAGTTCACATTTTGGTGATATTTCAGACAATTTACAAATGTTTACTATGAAACATTTGATAGATTTAAAACCAGCTGCCCATGCCTTCTGAAGGATAAACATAACACGTATTTAAGACTATATTTATGTAATGTTAATGTGTAAAAGACTACTTATTCAGTTATTTATTTATTTGAACTGTTAATAAGTAATGAAATTTTCAGTAAGTTATAAACATAAAAGTAGACTAGGTAAAGTGGAAATCTTCTGCATTAAAAAATGGTCATAATCCTTCTTTTCCTTTTGTCCTGTTATAAAAAGAATGTGAAGTCAATATTTATAAAATGGGCTTTGTTTTTTTGTTTTTTTTTCCCCCTTTAGCGATTACTTGAAAAGCCAGAAGAAAGAGTTCAGACTCAAACTGGAGAGCTGGTAAGTTTTACTTTTAAAAATGTAGCAAATGTATATTGAAATCTTACAATCTTGTAAGAGCTACATTATGTGATGTTTTTTGAAAAGCACAATGATTCCTTAAAATGCAGAGACTGTGACAGGCTGTAAAACTGTTTAAATGTGCATTAAAAGAAAAGCACAACTAGTGGTATTTAAGATTTCTTACTTGACTTTATACATATTCAGCTGTCTTGTTTAAGTATTTAAACCAATGGTCTGCATTATTTCATATAAAGTAAAGCATATCCAATTTCTAAAGAAAACAAACTGTTAAGAGTCCAGGCAAGTACTAAAATTCTGTTTTACAATAGAAAGGGATAGGAATTTATTAATTTAAATTAACAATGTTTTAAATTAGTTATATATTTGGTAGTACAGTGGCACAATAATTAGCATTGCAATATCATGGATCCAATGTCCAGAGTTTAAATTCCATGCTCAGTGGTTGCTGTCCATTTGGTTTTATATTCTCTTTATCTGTGTAGATTTATCTCCAGGTACTCTGGCTTTCCTTCCCACATCCCCATGTGTTGGGTTAACCGGCAGCCCCAAATTGGTCTTGTGAGCCTTGTAATAAGAGTGAGGACCTGTGTAGGTCTGGTTCTACCTTGCATCTGGTTCTGCTGGGGTAGGCTCTTAAGTATCCCTGAATTGGATTTACTGTTCTTGACAATGCTGTGTTCTAGGTTAAATATTATATACAAAGTGTATTTCGATATGCAGTTAATGTCAGTGTATTTGATATAGCCATGTCGGGGATGTGATTCTAAAAAATAAAAGGAAACCACACAGGAACAGTAGCACTGCTTTGACGCTGGGTGCCGCCAGTTTGCAAAACCAAATGGAGAATTTTCATACGTAAGGGACTGAGCTATCGTGAAAATGTCTGTGGCTTTACGCCAAGATTATTTTATGTACACTGCAATGCAAGCATGGAAATGGGTGTACACAACATTGATGCATGTATTTGACACTGCAGTAGGCATTTATGTGGTATAGGGGTGTTGAGTTATAACTGATATGACCATATCAACAGTTTCTGCAGATTTATGGCCGTGACCTCTAAACAAAAGGAGGCTGCTTAGTGGCAGCATGCATTCAGTCTGAATTCAAGTTCACCATGTTTCACAAGCACACCAGAGCAATTGTACATTGGCAATCAGTCAATGTTGTGTTTTTTTTTTTTTGCATCACCAAGTGGTTTAATTGCTAATAAAGTTTACTTGTTCCTTTTTTAATGCTACTATTGTGCTATGTGTGAGCCTTTACAAAACAAAAGATATCTTCTTATTTTGGATGCATCAACTTTCTTAATTTGTGCCGCTCTAAAACAAACTGCTGTATTGCATGTCTGTTTGGGTGGCATGATAATATCAAGTGTTTATGTGCCACATTGCTCTTGTTCAACAGTGGGGAATTTATTATGCAAAAGTGCTGCAAATGCCAAAATATGAATACACAGTAAGCCATGCACATTAGTTTAATACAATATACTGTATGTATATATTTTATTTAATCTAATAAGACCTTCAGTTATTTTTGACTGTTCTACTGTAAAGGATCCTAATTGTTGGAGGTTCAATTGATATATCTTGGCCTTGGTTACATGTAAGGGTTTTTTTTTTTTCTCCTGTCAAACTGCGAAAGTGACATTTACAGTGAAATGAAAAGCAGGATTGAAGCTGTAATCTGACTTCTATGATAGCACCTACTGATCGACACCAAAGAGTTTTCCTAACAATAAAAAAAAAAAAAGTTTCTGCTCTTTAATGTAGTATTTTTTTTATATACTGCTCAAAAGAATTAAAGGAACACTTTTTAATCAGAGTATAGCATAAAGTCAATGAAACTTATGGGATATTAATCTGGTCAGTTAAGTAGTAGAGGGGGTTGTTAATCAGTTTCAGCTGCTGTGGTGTTAATGAAATTAACAACAGATGCACTAGAGGGGCAACAATGAGATGACCCCCAAAACAGGAATGGTTTAACAGGTGGAGGCCACTGACATTTTTCCCTCCTCATCTTTTCTGACTGTTTCTTCACTAGTTTTGCATTTGACTACAGTCAGTGTCGCTACTGGTAGCATGAGGCGATACCTGGACTCTACAGAGGTTGCACAGGTAGTCCAACTTCTCCAGGATGGCACATCAATACGTGTCATTGCCAGAAGGTTTGCTGTGTCTCCCTGCACAGTCTCAAGGGCATGGAGGAGATTCTAGGAGACAAGCAGTTACTCTAGGAGAGCTGGAGAGGGCCATAGAAGGTCGATAACCCATCAGCAGGACCAATATCTGATCCTTTGGGCAAGGAGGAACAGGATGGGCACTGCCAGAGCCCTACAAAATGACCTCCAGCAGGCCACTGGTGTGAATGTCTCTGACCAAACAACCAGAAAGACTTCATGAGGGTGACCCAAGGGCCCCATGTCTAATGGGCCCTGAGCTCATTGCCCAGCAGCATGCAGCTCGATTGGCTTTCGCCATAGAATACCAGAATTGGCAGATGCACCACTGGTGCCCTGTGCTTTTTACAGATGAGAGCAGGTTCACCCTGAGCACGTGACAGAAGTGAAAGGGTCTGGAGAAGCCATGGAGAACATTATGCTGCCTGTAACATCATTCAGCATGAGCAGTTTTGTGGTGGGTTAATGATTGTCTGGGGAGGCATATCCATGGAGGGTCACACAGACCGCTACAGGCTTGACAAAGGCACCTTGGCTGCCATTAGGTATCAGGATGAAATCCTTAGACCCATTGTCAGACCCTATGCTGGTACAGTGGCTCCTGGTGCACG
Organism: Polypterus senegalus; assembly: GCF_016835505.1. Lineage (NCBI taxonomy): Eukaryota > Metazoa > Chordata > Cladistia > Polypteriformes > Polypteridae > Polypterus > Polypterus senegalus. The sequence goes on along the minus strand of NC_053154.1, from coordinate 75,119,500 downwards.
ACAATTCCTGGCCTCATGTGGTGAGAGTATGCAGGCAGTTCCTGGAGGATGAAGGAATTGATACCATTGACTGGCCACCACACTTTCCTGACCTAAATCCAATAGAACACCTCTGGGACATTATGTTTTGGTCCATCCAATGCCACCAGGTTGCACCTCAGACTGTCCAGGAGCTCAGTGATGCCCTGGTCCAGATCTGGGAGGAGATCCCCCACAACACCATCTGTCATCTCATTAGAAGCATGCACCGATGTTGTCAGGCATGTATACAAGAACACAGGGGCCATACAAAGTGCTCCATACAATTTTGAGTTGCTGCAATTACATTTTGGCAAAATGGACTAGCCTGCAACGTAATTTTTTCACTCTGATTTTTGGGGCGTCTCTGAATTCAGGGCTCTGTAGGTTGATCATTTTCACTTCCATCAAACGATGTGGCATCCTTTCGTTCCTAACACATTACCCAGTCTATATCAGTATAGATATCCAGGAGGATTTCTTTTTCCCATTTAGATCTGATGTGTTTTCAAAGTGTTCCTTTAATTTTTTTGAGCAGTTTAGTTATATCTTTTTTGTGGCTTTTAAAACTTAATGTGCATTGCATTTAATTTTTTATTTTGGGTCAACTAAGATATTAACACTACTGTTTTTAATAAAACTTGGGTTATGCAAATAGCAATACCACGCTTTATTATTTTGTAGCTTCATAAAATTAAATGCATAAATCCTTTAGCTTTCAGGTGTGACCCATGAAGTTCTCACTTTTATTCAGTGTTAGGCTGACATTATATACTTTTTAGTTTTGGTTCTTTTTTGTCATTTTTGACTTGCATTTCTGTGCTAATTTCACTAAAATCTTTAACCTACTTTTTGAAATAATCTGGAAAACTCTTTTAGGAGGATTGGCAGTTTCTTGAGTTGCTGTTTGCTCTCCGGTGAAATGTTTGATTTATTTTATTTTATTTTTTTTAGACTGTGGCCTTTTTGAAAAAATGTCATCTCACAGTTTATATGAGAACAGATCTTACATATCAGTTGAACAAGGATATTGTTTGCCGACAGATGCTCCAGAAGGTAAAATAATTGCACATAATTTCAAATAGAAATTTTCCAGGGCAGGTAAAGTGCAAAGGTTATAATTTTGAAGAAAATGCAGAATTTTGGTAAATCTTCACTGGCCAACCATTTTTTGGTGAAACCAATAGATTTTTGCATGCTGGAAGCAAATATGTATTTGTAATTTTTGTGTCACATAGTGTTTTCAAGAAAACTGCAATTACACATTTAAACATTCTTAACGTCTCCAGTGGCATAGGCCTACGCTATGTTATTAAAATGTAAGCAACACGAGAGAAAACTAGAAAAGTTTTGCCATAGTTGTTAGTAGTTACTGTCTGATGCTTTCTGTATCAGCTTCCAACAATAGTCTCCCATCATAGACCAACTCCACTTTCCCTGGTAGCATTTCTCCATGTTGCCAATGTCTTGGTGAAACTTTTCACCATGTTCGCCACTGACGTTGGCTGAAAGAAGTTCAAGTTGGAATGAAGAAAATGCATCTTCAGTGACAGGTTGCAGCTCATTGACTTGTATATCTGGAACAGACTTTCAACCTGTTTGATGTAGTTTGGTGAATTGTAGTTGCCCAGATAGTTAGAAAGGACATTCTTGAAGGCGATCCACACTACACGTTTGGCACCCTGCAGAAGGTCATCAAAGTGATTATTCATCATCACCTCTCGGATCTGTGGGCCAACGAAAACACCTTTTATCTTGGCATCACTGATGCATGCAAACATCTCTCACAGGAATGCACTTTGCTTGTTCATTGTCTTAATAAGGTTTTCCATTAGCCCAGGTTTGATGTGCAGAGATGGAAGAAATAAGTTGTTCGGATCAACCACTGGGTGCTGTGCAACTTTCTTCTGCTCTGAAACCAGTTTCCTGCGAGGTGGCAAGTCCTTTATCATGTCATGTGAATTTCTTGCTTGGCTGTCCCACCTGCAAAGAAAACAATAGTATTTGGTGTATTCAAGTTTCAGATGAATAAAATTGCATCCACCTTCAATTCAAGTCCTGGATGTTTCAGCAGCAGCTGCATGTTCTCATATCTTTCCTTCATATGAATTGCATGTTTGACCAGTATGGAAGGGTAGATACTGCCATTGTGCAGCAAAACAGCATTCAGTATTAACAAAGATGAGTAATTAAACAGTCACCATTCTGTTGGATCACATTCACATCTGAGAGCAGAAAGCAGTCCGTCGATGTTACTGCAAAGGGTCAAACTGTCAGCTTGTCTGAAGAATTTTGTCAAATCTTCATGACTGCAGCAAAATATTAAAATCTTTGTATGTGGTGACAACAGGTTCCATCCTTGCAACCTTGATCCAAGCAGTTCTGTCCGACTCTTTGATAAAGTCAAATCTCTGACAAGATTGTTGAGCTTTAAATTAAATGAGGATCACTGGATTTTGATGGCTCGAAATTTGGATCGTCGGCCATTGCAGCAGCTTCCATCTGCATTGGCTTGACCATGTTTGCTTCCTAGTCCTTGTCCTCCAGCATCCAACCTCTGGTGGTTTTGGAACAGGAAGACTTTCATCATGTTGCATTGGTCTCATTTCAGAGGTAGGTTCAGCTAGTCAGACTTCCTGTTCTTAGAAGAAAATCCTGAGACATTTGTCATGCAGAAGTAACAATCAGTGGCATGATCCTTCTGTTCCCCCCCCACCCCCCTCCATCATCATCATTGGGATGACTACTGCCATGCATGGATGCACAAACTTTCTTCTTGTCAACAATTTTGCACCCAAAGTACAACTTGGCATGCCTTCTTTAAGAGTGCTGCTTTTCTCAGTTTTTCGCCTCAAGACTATTGCAACATTGGTGTGACATTTTAGAAATTATATTAAATTAAATTCACTGTCTTTAAACTTAACTGTTTTATTTCTAATGTAATACTCATTGACACTGACATCAGTTAGACTGCAGCTGTTAGCTATACATAGGGGTGCGTTGCCATGGAAACAAGTCATAGTCTTGCGGCCACACTTAGGTATGACTGAATATACCCGAGCACATATGATCAGACAGGTTTTCTTGCAGTATTAGAGCTAAGTGAATCGTTAGTATAAATTGCATCGGTTATGGATATAAAATATGATTTTGATCTAAGAAGATCATGAGCTGCTGCCAGGCAGCTAAACCTGAGCACCCATGACTATGCTTAACACCTTTATTTGATAATTTCATAATTTCTATTACAAAATTAGCTATTTCTCAAAAGGCTTACTTGATGAGAAATTTTTAGTTATTTCTGTGATCAGCATCACAAAATCTATCTGGCATATAAGAAATTATGATGGAAGCAAAAACATTTTAAAGCAGTAATCAGTTCAATAATTATTTAATGTAGCGTACTTTTTGTTTTCATGTAAGGTTAAGATTTGAAATGTAGTATACTTGTTCAGTATGTGTTATTTTTTTTTTTCAATTGGGAATTTATTCTTGTTTCATCATATTGACCTGAATGAAAAGCGTTTTGCAATTTTTCCAGTTTCTTAATGGTGTTTTTGAGTACTGTCATATATTTATGTTTTTATGCCAAGTCCTTTATTTCCCTTATAGCTAGGGGTATTTGTACCTCCACATGCTCTGACATTGCCTGAAGAGCCAATTACAACATTAGGAGAGTACTGGTGTGATATTACGGTAAGTTTGCGTAAAATTAAGTAAATGTAAAATGTGTGAATTACCAGGAATTAAAATTCCTCATTCATTATTTAATATATGCATTTCTGCCATATCATTTAAAATATCTCAAGAGGAGAGTTGTAAAATAATGCATCATAATTATGTTTTTTTTTATAACCTTTTTATATTCTCTAACTTAGACTTAGATCCTCCAGTGCTATGCAGCATATCAGGTAGCAAGGGTTCTCCAGCGGTTCCAGTCTTGGGCAAGTGCTTCATCGTCATCCCATGTGGTGTTCAGTTCTTTCAGGTCTTGCTCCAAATTTCTTCTCCATGTAATTCGGGGACGTCTTCATAGTCATACGGTTCCAGAAAGTGTCCATCTCATTGCCACCCTAGGGATCCGATTGATATTCTTAGTCGTCCTAAAATAGATTTGCAAGCTAAGAGCAGAGGAAGAGTTAACCTCCTCCATATTTTGTCGTTATAATGAATGAATTGTTTCATTTTTCTCCATGTCATATGTGCCCAATAATAAAACTTTCTACTGCACATTTTTAGCTTGGATTGACTCCATTATATGATAAAGTGAAAGTATTATGATTGAAAGGTCCACAGTTCAAAATTGACATATTTCTTGTGAAGGCTTATTGCCTGGTAATCAAAATGTGAAATGTTTCCTTTCACTGTGTCACGCAGATCCACACATCATGGAGTCACAGTTATCCAAAACGTCAACATTTTTTTTAAACAACAGTTTATTCTCCTGTTGAAGAGGAGAACCTTTACTGTTTAATGTATCTCTTACGGGGGAGCTGATGGAGATAATGTAAATATTTTTTCTCTTTTTTTTATATGCTTCCTTTTAGCTTCTTAATCATGCAAAATTACTTTTCCTTGAAAATAAAGGAAAGCTTCTTAATGAGCCTCATATTTTGTTGACATTCATGCATTGAATACATTTATCAGTAATTCCTCCTTTTTTTCTTTTTTTGTAAGAAATAGTAGCCTTCTTTTTTCTGTTTGTATTATTAGTTTTGAATGTGGGTGTTTCAGAAGTCCATAATCATCTAGTGATTAAGTGTTTGAAGGGGAAATTTGCAGCTGTTTGCTGTCTTCTCACCAACCACCTTCTAATAATATAACCTCTTGTGACTCATTACTGTGGTAAAAAAAACAGAACGTCAAAGTATCCAAATACCTCGGCTCACAGAAGTATTTGCCATCTGCTGTGTATTTAACTGTGGTTCTGTCTGTCTAATTATGTTTATAGTTGCGTTCAGAATAATTGCAGTGTGTTTTTAAAAAAGTGAATAAAACTCAAAATTCTTATAATAGCTTTTATTTCCATACAAGGAAATTTTTTAATCAAAGTACACTGTTCTTTTGAACAATGTCTGGAACGACACATTTTACTCAGATTTTCAGAGAGAAATGCACTATAATAAGCATGTACAACATTTGCCGTCTTCCTTCCTTAAATAAGGGTCATAATTGACACCTGTTTTTTCACAGAATTAATGACCTCACTAATTGAACTCCACACTGCTACTTTTTGACCAGCCTAATATTCCCTTTTCTTCACTTTCTGTAAAGTAATAACACAGATTTGATCAATTTTTCTTCGTGTTTTGATTTGGAAAAGAATGTGCAGTGTTCCCAATGCATTTGTGTGTATGTAAATAAAAGCTATTATAAGGATTTTGAGCTTTATTCAGTTTTTTAAACACACTGCTATTATTCTGAACACAACTGTACACATCACATATTACAGTAATAAAACATATAAAAATCTAACACCCATTTCTGTCTTGTACACCAAATTTATTTATGCATTGATTTTCTTATTTCATTAAGACGCATTAGAAGCTTCAGATGCTGACAGCATGATTTTCCAAGACATCCTGGTACACAGATTTCTTTTAACATTTGCATCCATTTAGATTTTCAGTTCCTCAGATTTGGTAGTTTAATTTTAAATGAAACTTAATATTGTTTTACTAAATGCTTGTTTTCATCAGTTTTACAACTATATAATGCACTATCAGTGGTATTGTAGTGAAAAATTAGAATGTTACTTTGAGTGCCTCTTGGTGTATTTAGACTTGTTTGTTTTCCCTTAAAATGTGTTATTAGTTAAGTAGCCATACCATATAAGTGTAAATAAATATTCATCTACCTAACAAGTATAATTTAATTTGTATTCTTATCAAATATGTCCGCACAGTAGAAAAGAGTAATTGTAAAGCAATGCCAAATGGTTTACAGTAATCCCTCCTCGATCGCGGGGGTTGCGTTCCAGAACCCCTCGCGATAGGTGAAAATCTGCGAAGTAGAAACCATATGTTTGTATGGTTATTTTTATATATTTTAAGCCCTTATAAACTCTCCCACACTGTTAACATTATTATAGCCCTCTAGACATGAAATAACACCCTTTAGTCAAAAGTTTAAACTGTGCTCCATGACAAGACAGAGATGACAGTTCTTTCTCACAATTAAAAGAATGCAAATATATCTTCCTCTTCAAATGAATGCATGTCAGGAGCAGAGAATGTCAGAGAGAGAAAGAAAGAGAGAGCGAGAGAGAAAAGCAAACAATCAAAAAATCAATACGTGCTGTTGGGCTTTTAAGTATGCCGAGCACTGCGATAAAGCAGCCGCAAAGAAGGGAGCAATGTGAAGGTAGTCTTTCAGCATTTTTTAGAGGAGCGTCTGTATCCTCTAGGCAAACAGCCTCTGTGCAAACAGCCCCTCTGTTCACACCCACTCCTTCAGGCGCAGAGAATGTCAGAGAGAGAGACAGAGAAAAGCAAACAATCAAGTACTGCACGGGAAGCATATCGTATATCATTGAGGAGTTTTATTTAATACGTAATACATGCTCTGATTGGGTAGCTTCTAAGCCATCCGCCAATAGCATCCCTTGTATGAAATCAACTGGGCAAACCAACTGAGTAAGCATTATCCGCATAATTCCACTAACCAGCGAAAAATCCGTGATATATATTTAGATATGCTTATGTTTAAAATCTGCGATAGAGTGAAGCCGCAAAAGTCGAAGCACGATATAGCGAGGGATCACTGTATTTTAAAACTTAAAGGAGCTCGTCCCAGTGATGTACTGTTACCAATAATGTATAATTACTTTACATTATCTCCTTTGCTGTACAGGTATAATTTGTATTATGAAAATAATCCCATTAACTTTAGCACAGTGTATTAACCATTCTGAGAGCCCTAGAATTTGCTAAACGTATGCCAAGATGGGCAGTATCTAGTGAACTCCACAATATTCGCTTAACCTCAAGTCTGGAGAAATCACAGAAGTGTTGGCAAATTTCGCCAAACTGAGCAAAATGCATTGAAGTCAGTTAAGGGCTAACTGAACTAGATTTGACTGAATTATAATGGTGCAATCATCTTTAAAATAAGGGCTAGCGAAACGTCTGCCAACTATACTGAAGCGATTATTGTGGCCACAAAGGTAACCTGAGGTGTGCGGTACTACACCACGGTGCCTCTGTGAGATCAAAGAAGAAAGAACGCAGTCAGACGTGCAATCATATATTTCATCAAAACAAACTGTAAATGCCGAAATGGTAGTCAAACATCAGAAAACTATGCAGGTTTTTTAACGGCAGAAAATTCAAAGTGGCTTATAATGATTGAAGCTGCTAGCTCGTTCTGTTTTTTGAAGTTTTGCTGAATGATCTCCCAATTCTCTGTGCTAATAATGCTTTGCACATTTTCTTATAATGTCTTGTGAATAGTAATAAATCTTTTGTTATTATTTCATAGTCTCCTGTATTTGGAGGGAGGTGCCAGGCTCCTTCAGGGTTTCCTTTTCTTATTATCTCTGTGTGGCTAATCATGCATGCATAGGGCACATACCTCCCTCTCATATATTGACGTCAAACTCAAAGATAGACCTTCACATTTGGTGACAAGCAAAGATAACATTATTTATGCTGTATATGTTTCATAAAAATTAAAATTTTGAGAATCTCCATTATTTACTCATCTGTTCTGCACTAAGTAAGTCCCACAGAGTCTGTCCCATCCAACGATGGCTGTTAAAGCTCTAGGGGATGTTGCACTGCACTTGCAAAGCATTATGGGGCGCTGGAGAAAAAACTTCTCCTAAACTGACCGAGTTATCGGAAAAATAAATTGATGAACAAGGGCAGACGTGTGCAGCCAATTTGCTGCAAATAATGCTTTGATGAAATTGTCTGATCAACAGTAGCAGTAACTTAGTGGAAAGAACAATTGCATTTGCACCAGCTTCTCATTTATAGTTAATTAGAGCAGAGTGAATTGGCACACAGCTCTCTTCCAAACACTGTCAGAATTTTGTGACATCCCATTATCCATTGAACTTTTGAGATAATACTTTATTATCTTGAGATACATTTCAACAGGCATAAATATGTTACATGTAAATTTTTTTAAACAAATTTGCATTATTAAAAATGCATTCTTTTCCTTGTACTACAGGTAAATGGAATTGACACAGTAAGGATACCTATGTCTGTTGTGAGCTTTGAGACACAGCTTGGGCGCAAGAATAAGCACAGCCTTAAGAAGCAAAGTTTACATGCAGAAACCAAAGATGAGGAGAGCAAATCTTGAAAGATCAGCTAATTTGTAATTCTTTTTTTCAATGAACAACAATACTTTCTTCCTTCTGGACTGTCTGGCTATTGTGGTAAACCGAATTTCAAAGGAGACAAGTTTGACTTTCACTGGCAAAAGAGGAAAAATGAAAAACTGCTTTAAAAGTAGAACTTGTAAGTGTTGCATTTCAACATTATACAAATAAATAATAACTTTATAATGTGTCCGTTTTTTATTTGTCAAAACACAAGTATTCCCATTTATAAGATCCGTTACTCTATCGTGTTACTAGTTTTATTATTTTGGGGAAATCTTCCCCTAATCTGTGGTTCCTGAAATCCTCTTCACAATGATAATACAGTGTTCTTATTTTTATGATAGATACTTTGTGGACCAAGTTTCCTTTGATAACTGTATTTGATCATTTATCAGTTAACTTCCATTTCACTAGCAGCTTTCCCCTGGAGGTGTATAGTGCTGCCTGCTGCCTTGATCCATAATGCAGATGCTGCTGAACCAGGAAGATGAGAATACAAGTTGTTACCATTGATAATGGGAATTTCAACCTGAAGTGGTTTGGCCACCAGTTCCACACACAGTTGCTGATATAATAGACCATTGGGTCATTAAAAGGTAGATGGCAGTGTTTGGATTTGTACAGCCCACAATGATTTGCCACATTTTGTTGACTTGTGCAGTACTGCCCAGCATAGCGCACCAACATGGACGGTCTCAGGACATCAATGCAATGGCAAGGTAAAAACATATGGATCTTGTACATTGAATGTAAGGAGACTTGTATATGTTGCAACATTAAAATTAACTTGAAACAATGATTATATTTATTTTACTAGTTCAATAAGAATCTTCTTAACCTCTCGCAGCTCTGTGAATGCAGCCTGCATGAATTCACACTGTGCACTGGCAGCGAGCGGTCTGGGCACTGCATAATGGCACATTGCTGTTGCTCTCTCATCTTAGCTGATCCCACTCTTGTGGTTGTGTGCTACTTCAGACGGCAGTAGCTCAAGTTCACATTTACTGAAGTTTTATTTTCTGTGTTCTTCCATGGTGTATGTAATAAAGAGGTCATTCAAGCCCACTGGCAAATTTATATGGTGATTAGATTGTGAAGATTCAAAAAAAGGAATCTGGTGTGGCCCGCATTGTCTTTTAGCATAAGCAGAATTTTAGCATGTAATCAAAACAAGGATTTATAGACGATGCCCCTGATAGTGGCTGTCGTGTTTAATATTGGAAATTGTAGCGGACACTTTATGTAAGTGCAGCAGAGGAGGGTTTGTGCTGGGAGACTCAAAGTCCAATCTAGTGGGGGCCTGTGTGGATGCCATTTTTATACCTAAAACTTTTGTTAATGATACATAACGTTTTGCCTTCATTTTAACTTCAATTGTTTCTTCTCAAACCTTACTGTCTACTAATTTATGAGATGCAAAAGCAGGCAACTGCTTACTTGATAACTTGGTCCAATCTGACTGTTCATCAGATAATACCTGGACTTGTTTCAAAGAAATATTCATTAAGAAAAAAGTGAAGGACCGAGAAATACTTCTTTGGTTATTGAAACATCTGAATGATTTAAATAACATACCCCATTACTAGCAGGAATTAGCTTCTTATTAATTGGTTGAAGCAAAAGATCCCAAACTTAAGCTAATAAAACATTGTTCTGGTGTAAGCAAGCCCATGGCCAAAATATTTTTTTGTCTCTTAAAAATAAAAAAAAGAAGTTTCAGTACTTTAAAATTTTGTACATGGAGATCACTTAGCAGACTTCTGCTCAGTTTGCTTTCAGTGCTTTCAGATTACAAAAAGGGGATGAATGTTATTCACTTAATAGCACATGAAGGACTAAATATACAGTAGTGTTAAAACACAAGGAAATGGCTATGCTTGGCTGTGCTCCGGTCAGTTATGTGAAGGCTTAGGATTTAAGAATAAATTGTGGTCACCCAAATGAATGCAGTTTTTCATACAAAAGATGAAAAAGTAACACACTGTTTACGTATTACATTTTATAATATGTAACATATTTAGTTAGTTTTTTTTTTTTTTAAGTAATAAGTAATTTAGAACATTAGAACACTCTAGACGAGAACAGGCCATTCAGCCCAACAAAGCTCGCCAGTCCTATCCACTTATTACTTCCAAGAAAACATCAAGTCGAGTTTTGAAAGTCCCTAACGTCGTACTGTCTACCACACTACTTGGTAGCTTATTCCAAGTGTCTATCGTTCTTTGTGTAAAGAAAAACTTCCTAATGTTTGTGTGAAATTTACCCTTAACAAGTTTCCAACTGTGTCCCCGTGTTCTTGATGAACTCATTTTAAAATAACAGTCTCAATCCACTGTACTAATTCCCTTCAGAATTTTAAACACTTCACTCATGTCACCTCTTAATCTTCTTTTGCTTAAACTGTAAAGGCTCAGCTCTTTTAATCTTTCCTCATAATTCAACCCCTGTTGACCTGGAATCAGCCTAGTCGCTCTTCTCTGGACCTTTTCTAGTGCTGCTATGTCCTTTTTGTAACCTGGAGACCAAAACTGCACACAGTACTCAAGATGAGGCCTCACCAGTGCATTATAAAGGTTGAGCATAACCTCCTGTGACTTGTACTCCACACATCGTGCTATATAACCTAACATTCTGTTAGCCTTCTTAATGGCTTCTGAACACTATTGGAAGTTGATAGCTTGGAGTCCACTATGACTCCTAAATCCTTCTCATAAGGTGTACTCTCGATTTTCCGACCGCCCATTGTGTATTCAAACCTAACATTTTTACTTCCTATGTGTAATACTTTACATTCACTGACATTAAATTTCATCTGCCACAAATCTGCCCAAGCCTGTATGCTATCCAAGTCCTTCTGTAATGATATAACGGATTCCAAATTATCTGCTAATCCACCTATCTTGGTATCATCTGCAAACTTAACCAGCTTGTTACTTCTATTCCTATCTAAATCATTTATATATATTAAAAATAGCAGCGGCCTTTAAAACTAACCAAGTTAGTTTTAAAAGTAACGTTCTCCACATTGCTCAGGACACATACAGAGGCTCCATGTTTGTTTTCGTATTCAGAGCGGCCCATGAGGACGTTTCACTTTTTATTTATTTATTTTTGTTGTGCAGTTTATTGATGTCGGAGTGTTTTGACAAAGGAGCTCTCCATAACGACTGTATGTTGTGTGTGCATGTAAATGGACTCCGTGCCCCACAGATTTAAAAAGGCATTCATGTTCTTTTGCACCATTTAAACACTTCAGCGACCTAACTCAATGAATAGCAACTTTGATGGACATAACTTTGCACCAGTTGTTATCACTAAAGTTGTGATTATGCAAACCCATGAAGCCAATGGCTACACATTGCAAGCTCTAGATCGGTGCTCTCTGTGTGTGCTCTCTAGACTCTCGACCTAAAGAGTAAATCAAGTTGCAGAAGCATGAGGGACTGTACCTTAAAGCATCGTGTTCATCTTCCTGAAGAAGGGAGTCAGCTGATCACCAGCTACACAACAGATGTAACTTTTATGCTAGCAGATGAGGAACACTGTGTGTGAAACCTTGGAAGAAGATGCACTACTGAACGCGACCAAATGGTGTGACCACAGTGAACAAGGAGAAGAACCCCTGAGTAACAAAAGAAAAAGCACGCTTAGAATCCTTTGACGTATGCCGGAGAGAGTTGACAACCGACGGAATCGGGACAAAGCCAGGAGTCAACAAGAACCAAACCATAAGTACACCTGCTTTGAAAACAAGATCTGCTGGTTTTGACTCAGTGCTTAGGATAAAGCCAGCTAAAGTATTGGACCTGTTAGTATTGCTGTGAATGAAAAGTGTGAAGGTGACGTTTAAGCTGCTTTGTGTTTCTCTTCCTAAATTCAGTAGGAATGTTCGGAGCAGCTCTCTCTCTCTCTCTCTCTCTCTCTCTCACACACTCACTCACTCACAGACTCACAGACAGAGGAGTTGTGTGCTGCAGGGCTGCCTTAACAGCATCATAGGCCCATCGGGCAAAGTAGTGAGTTGGGGCCTCTGTTTAGATAGCAAAATAAAATCATACGTTGGCATCAGCAATATCGCGGGCCCCCAGCCAGTGCCCACGTTAAGACGGCCCAGTGTCTGAGAGGAGTAAACCAGTGCTGACTAGCTGAGAAGAAACTGGCATCACTCTAACAGTGCCAGACTTTCTAAACTAGCTAAGAACTTCTCCATCCTGACCAAGTAAAAGATCAGAATTCTTAGAGAACATTTTGAAACTGGCCCAGAATGAATGATGCTTCACGAATATTTCTTTAGATAAATTTGAATTATGTTTCCTTATTTCTTACTTGGCTTTTTCTATAGGAGGAAAAAAAAGATCAAACTCGGCTGTTGTAGATTTGTCTTGTGTTGTTTGATTCTGTTCTCCTTCTGTATGTACTTGCATATATCCCTCTATTATCCTTATGCAGCGTTTCCCAGCCTTTTGTCATAACCCAGTTTCTCACATACAAGTGTGTTCTTTACCCATCCTATCCCCAACACTGAATCAAGCGCAGGGTTGGGTCGATCCCCAGAATTGGCTGTGAGCTACCCGCCATGCTGCCAATGTAAATCTAACGTGGTTGGCAGGGCAGGGATTGGGGTTTCGTCCAGGCTGGGTCGCGATCTACCTGCCATGCTGCCGATGTGAAGCGAGTAAGAATGGGGGCAGTTCAGGGTTCGGGGTTGGCTGCAGCCCACCTGCAATGCTGTCCTTATCTTCTAAATAAATTGTGTTGTTTGGTTTATTACCGTAGGCGTGTACAGTATAGATTATAGCTATAGTCTACCACCACATCTGAACTACAGAAGAGAAAGTGAAAGATTGTTTAATGTGGACGTTCGCCAATCCATGAACTTCATTCGCTCATAACCCGTAGCGATCGGTCTGTTCATAGCTCTGGCATCCTGGCTGGAAGGTAAAACTGAGATCCCACACTCGTACTACATCTCCTCGCTCCTGGGATTTTGAATGGCTGCCCACTGTAACTTTTAACAACTTCTGCACCAATAAAGGAAAAGCCAGTGGAGGTCTGTTGTAAGTAAGAAGACCAAGGATCAAGGATCTTTTATTGTCATTCCAATATCCATGTGCTGAAACGAAATTCAATACTCATGTCTTAACCCCATAGACTTTGTGATAAAATATCACAGATAAACGATTAATAGAGTGAAATAACAATACATAAATACAGTAAGATAATTATGGCTGAAATAAATATTATTGCAGTATGATATAAACTGTCAGGCACAAGATGTCAGCGTTTACTCCACATCCTGCTGCAATAGTCTGCCAACTCAAGCAGATGGTTACAATGCAACAGTGAATAAACGAATGTAGGAAGCATGAGGGGGCGATTCATGCCAAAACAAGAGATGGCAATGTTGTGTACAAAATGCAGTACATGTGGCGGAGTTTAAATTGCAATATCAACTCATCTTACAGTTAAATTGGCTGAATTTGCTCTCAAATTCTATGCCCCTCATTTTACGCCTCAATGCCTGGTAGTCTCAGTGATGAACAATACAAAACACAACGCTCTAAGTTCTTCGATGTAACCTACTTTACAAGAGCAGTACAAGATGGATTCCTCCCAAATGAGAGCCACAAAGCAGACCTTTGTCCTCTAATGAAGGACGGCGCCTGTAGATTTGCATGACCCCATTTCTGCGCTTGACATCTTTCAGTTCCAGCTTATGCTTATTAATTTACTCTTCTGCCAATCTGTCTACCTTTTTGTTATCTCATTTAAAAAATGAAATCCATTAATGTTTCTATAATAACTAAATATCGGCATATGTCCGCTGTTTCTTTCTCTCTCTTTTACCTTCTTTCCATGCATCACATTTTGTTAAAGATAGGTATATTATTCTGGAATTTTGCCTTAATATAGCTGCTTTATAGCCCCCCATGTGTACGGTGTCACTTTTGGCAGTGACACAAAGGTTGTATTTTGCAAAATCTGCGGCTTCAGTTTTTGTGGTGGCAATTCACATTGTTTTTATATTATTGTGCAGAGTGATCAGACGTATATTAATTCATTGCAAAGAGCTTTACTAGCATGAAAAGATAACTTCATCACAAAACCCAGTTTCAGTTATTTTGGCCCTGGCACAAAATGATCAGCTAAAAGTTTCCAGTAAGCTCCAGGACCGTCTCCTCCTGAGGAGTCTGCTACAGATTCGTGTGGCCACCAGTGCAGAGCTTGCTCAGGAATGGCAGCAGGTGAGCGTGAGTGCATCTGCGTGCACAGTGAGGTGAAGACTTTTGGACAACGAAAGGCAGCAAAGAAGCCACTTCTTTCCAAGAAAAACATTAAAAACAGACTGAAATTCTGTAGGAAGTACAAGGATTGGACAGCATAAGACTGTTGCAAAGTTATTTTTTTGGATGAATCCTGCTTCTGACTGTTTGGTTTATCTGGAAAATCGATTGTCCAGAGAAGGAAAGGGTGAACACTACCACGAGTCCTGTGTCGTGCCAACAGTGAAACCACTTGAAACAATCCGTGTGTAGGGTTGCTTCTCATCCAAGGGAGTGGACTCACTCACAATTCTGACCCAAGAACACTGCCATAAATAAAGAATGGTATCAAAACGTCCTCCAAGAGCAACTTCTCCAGACAATCCAGGCGCAATCTGGTATTAATACAATCTGTGTCGTTTCTAGCATGATGGCAAAAGGGATAGCGAAGTGGCTCAGAGATCATAGCATTGATAAACTCCCTAGCTCATAATCCCATTGAGAACCTGTGGTCAATTCTCAAAAACTGGGTGGACAAGCAGAAGCCCACAAATTGTGATCAACTCCAAGCACTAAAAAGCCAAGAATGGATCACTATCAGTCAGGATTTCGCTGATATTCTTCTTTTTTCCTGTACTTTTGCCATTGTCTTTTCACAAAACGCTGAACTTAAAGGAATATTTATATTGATTTGCATATTCAAAGAGGTGTAATTCTGGGAGGAGTCTGGGGAGGGGCGGCAGGTACGTGCACGAGCGTTACATTTTATGCTGACCGGGATTTATGTAGCAGAAGTGCGTGGAAGTTGTTGAACGCACAGTTTTCTGCATCTGAGTTTGTTTGTGCATTCACACATTTTGACTTTTGTCTGTATGCCATGTTTTAGTGTGAATTCTACTTATGGCATTATACATGATGCCCCAGATCTTTGATAAATTTCATTCTGGACAAAATCTTCTCTTTTGAAGGTGACAAATGATCTGCTGTGTATAGTCGATGCGGGGGCCTGTGCTTGTCTAACTTTGCTTGATATACTGTAAGTGCTCCTTTTACTACGATTGACCATACTATTCTGTTATATCGTTTGAAATATTTGGTAGGCCTGGTTCAAATCTTACTTTAATAGCAGATTTTTTTTTGTCTCCCCATCAACACTTTTTTGTCCGCTTCTGCTACCATCTCTTGTGGAGTTCCCTCAGGATCCATTTTGGCCCCAACACTCTTTGCCTTATACATGCTTCTTCTAAGATCAGTCATTCAACATCATAACACTGCTATGTTGATGACACACAGTTGTCTCTACTCCAGAAGCCAACTGCTGTGCGTTCCATAACCAATCCACTCAACTGCCTTAAGAATGTTAAAATGCTGGATGGCTAATAACTTCCTTCAGTTAAATGGGAACGCAAGACAGAGGCGCTGCTTTTTGGCCATCCCATTCCCATCAATAGCCTTGGCCCTCTGTCCCCTCATATTGAAACATACGTAAAAAAACCTGGTGGTGATTTTTGATTCTCCCCTTTGTTTCAACAGACAGATTAATGCTCTGGTCAAGGGTAGTTTCTGTCATTCCAGAAACATGGCCAACATCAAGCCCTTCTTATCTACCAAAGACCTTGAGACTGTTATCTATGCCTTTATCTCCAATAGGTTGGATTATTGCAATTCTCTGTCAGGCTTCTCCAATCTTATTTTCTACTGGTTCAAAATGTTGCTACCAGGCGTCTAACAGGCTCCCACCAGAGGGTGGATGTTACTCCAATATTGGCCTCTCATCATCGGCTGCCCTTCAGGTTCAGAATAATGTTTAAAGAGCCTCCTTTTGTTTTTAAAGCACTAAACAATCTGGCTCCTCCGGATATTTCAGATAATCCTCATCCAATATTCTTCCTCCAGAGCACCGAGATCATCTTCTCAATTTCTCTTATTGGTGTCACATTCTCACCTCATAAGGAAAGGGGATTGATCTTTTTCAGTGGCTGTTCCAAAACTCTTGAAGGAGTTACCTTAATTTGTCAGAATCCAGACTTTTAAATCACTTTTAAAGATGTATTTTCTTCTCAGGCTTTTGGAGACACTGAATGATGTTTTTGCTTTGCTATGGCTTGTAAGTCATTCTGTTCTTTTAAGCTTTGGGGGTTGGAGACCAAATTGTATTGGCGTTGTTTGTATAGTTTTATTCAGTGTTTTTCTGTCACAGTCTTATTTTTGTATTACTTTGTACAGCACTTTGGTGTAGCGGTTTCCTGTTTTAAAATGTGCTTTTTAAGGAAATTTGATTTTAGTTTGTGTCTCACAAATGAAGCAACTAAATGTACTAAATGTTCCATTGTAACAATCTTTTAAGTATTTAATACTCGTTACAATGTTAATTTAGCAGACATTTTTATTCTAAGCAACTTAACAATTCCAATAGGCTCTAGCTGCAGCTGGTTGTCCCTTTACATTACTTGTCAGTGATAGCAGCTGGTTACACATTGGTACAGATTAGGGTAGGGTGAGGGGCTATCTGACTCAATTCAAGTAGACAAAGTGCCAAAACCTGCAATCCAATTGGCTGTCCAGTGGAGCAAACGAATCTCAAAAATTCTATAAAATGTTTTTGGACATTTACTGCGAAACTACCAAGTTAAGAAATGGTAAAGAGACTAAATTTAAAGCAAATCACAAGAGGCATAGAATGTAGTTTGTTAAAAAAAATAAATAACGTAGTTGGTGCAATGTAGACAGGAGTATGTGGATCTGTAGAGTGGAAGGTCAGTGGAGTCCTATGGACAGAAGCCAGCCCACATGCGATTAAAGTAAATGGGGTCTTTTTTTCCCCTTTTTTACACATCCAGCAAAGAAGTAATATTCTTTAATTGTGCCTCATTGTCTTAGGCATTATGGATCAAGCCAGCCACTACAAATGGAGCATGTTGGTTAAATGTGAATTGCGCACACTGCAAAGTCTCTGGAAAGTTAAAATTTAAAGCGTTATACTACAATAACATTTTGATAAAAATCAAGTTATTTGGCAATAGTGAGAACTTCTTAGCATAAAACAATTAAAGATGTCAGGTTTAAGAGTGAATCAGAACAGGAACCGATGCAAAAAGATACATCCAAGCATACAGGGGAAGTGTTTAGAAAACTGGAGATCAAATAAAACAGTTAAACGGTAGTCTATGTTATGAAGGAGTATGGCTGTTAAGTGTTACTATTTAAGAAAACAAGCTAACCAAATAAAATTATGAAAACCCCAATTGTGGAAGTGATGTGCAAAAACACATCTGGAAAATACTGCAGCACTGCACAGCGTTTCTGGAGTAACAAGAGCAACTGGTACAAACCAACCACTTGTGATTGCTTGGTAAAATACAACATTCATTCTCAGTCCAATGCATCTAATGCCGTATTCCATTTACCCTGGAAAGTCGGAATTTCTCAGTCTGAATTTTCAACTGAAACAACCCCACGAGCCTTGGGGTGGAAACTTGGGGTAGACTTCAGATTATGATGCCAATCTAAAATGGTGAGGTACTCCACCAACTTTATGAAAGCTGTATTCTGCTATTTATTAGCACTTCTGTTTATTCGTGTCTCATTAAATCAGTCGTACACACAGTACTGTCCAACTTTTATTTGAGGACATGCTGCTAGGGTGTCTGGATGCACCAAATACTGGAGAGTATGTTATCAACTGCTAATTATTCCAAAACAAGCAAGGCCGGAGACATCCACGTTGGTTTTCGAGCTTTTTACTGTTAACACAGTCAACTTTCGTGTGACATCATTCCCAGCTCCAACATCGGAGGCAAACATGGAATGCAGCATACATCACCTTTAAATCTCATTACAAGAATAGGCAGCCAGATATTGACAGGGGGGGAAAAAAATTTTCATTAACATATTTCTGGAACCCTTGGCAGAGTTGTGGTCCATCTATTAGCATGTAGTACATTCTACTGATTTGATTCCTTTGAACTACACACTTATGCAAATCAATTTATTCAGAGAACGTGGCATTAAAATAAACAACTTTATAGGTTTCCTTGGTCCCACTTTCTTGCTGTACAAGGCCGCAGTCACTCAACATGTCTCAGTTTAATAAACTTGCTGGAGGCTTTTCAATGTCTAAGCTTAGCTTGTCAGTATTTACATAAGGGTACATTGTCAAAAGCACCTATGTAAAGATTTAAAAAGAATCTCTACGTGCCATTGCACACATGGTCTTCATTACAACGACCAAACTGTAGAGTTTTAAACGAAAAAGCAATTGTAATTCACTTGAGCCAAGGATTAAAAGCTCAGTTACAAGACTATGGCTGAACTATTATTATTATTAACAAAGTATTAGCAGCAAGGCAGAGAAGACAAGAGAAACAAAAAACAAACTTTGAGAAAGTTAGGAACAAATATTTTATTTGATAAATTATATATGTAAAAAAAAAAAAAAAAACTCAATATATAAGCATTTTTCAATATTAGGTATAAGAACGCTTCATCTCAATCACTCAAAACAGATATTCTTATTTTTATATTTTCCTTTAGTTTAAGGCATTAAACACATTCTTTTTACAACAAATTTGGCCAAATTTGCTGTGGTTTTATTACAGAGAGATCAGTATGCTTACAGCATTAAGATTCTTTCTTAAATTAAACATTAATTCTGGAGTCAGGTGTGAATTTCTCATCTCACCCTTTGAAAGCACACAAACTGGAACCGATTCTGAAAATTCTCCAAGAGTAGTAGACTTCAGTCATCTTGCATTCTACTTCAGCTCTTTATTTTTAACATATAGAAATGCAAAGAAACAAATGGAGCAGTTGTAAACATGGTCCATGGAAATTCTACCAGCTTTATCTCAGATGTTCCCATAGGAAGAAAAAGTGGTTGATGGCTGCAGAGAATAAGTGAAAAACAAAATATCAACACACAAAATTTGCAGCTTGAGGTATCAGACTGATAAAACACTACAGACTCATTCTCATCCTTCACTACTACTAGGTAAAGGTGGTGCTAGCAGCATTCTGAGCAGGACCCACTATACTTTCTGCATCAATTCAACCAACCATCGTCTATCCCTTTTGTGAAATTCCAGGCTCTACAGGAGATAATTCCTCCAACACAGGTTCACCTTTATCCTACGGTCTGACCAGAAGTTAGCTTAGCCTTCAGCACCACCATCCAGTAGAAATTCTGCTGCACCATTTTGCTGCTTATCTCGCCATTTCTCTGCCTTCACCCATAAACAAGACTCCTGCTTACTTGATCTTCTCAATTTTGCAGCAGAACCACATTTACTTCACCTGCCCAGAAAAAGCTTATTTTCTTGGAGAGAGAACCATGAACTCAGAATCACCTCATTACTTTAAGCTTTAATGCAAAAAGCTATGGTGTGTGCCAGTAGATGAGGTTACTATCATTCATAAGATGCAGAAATGCCACACTCGAGCCCCCAAAGTGAGTTATCTCAAAGCTTCAATATTCCGGCCAGGAAACGCAATGTACTCTTGGTAGAGTAGAACGAACATAAAACTGATGGAATTCTCATTCTGCAAGAACAACTGTGTGTCTGCAATCATGCAGAACCTCACATAAGATACCACATTATATAATCATAAGCTCTCTAAGGGCCCACTAAATGTGTTGACAGTATTAGCAAACTCCCATGACTCCTCACATGTTGATGCAATGATGAAGCGGATCCACTGTTTTGGATAGTTTAACTATCAGGTGGAATCTCCCACCCAATTCAGGACAGGTTTATACATGAAGAGAAATATTTACAATCTAGCCTCGACTGAACTCTAGATAGATAGATACTCTATTTTAAAAAACGAGGACAACCTGAGGTGAATGTGTAGATTAGCAGACCAAAAAGGTGTGTGGACTAAGATGCCTACAAAAATAACTGGTACGTCTTGTAATTCTTTGCCAAGAACAGTCTGGGTGAAAGTGGGCCTACATTTTGGGAGTTGTCTATCAGTTCTTCAGAACCAACTTGAGGTCACCTGAAAGTGATACTTCATGAATCTCTGAACTCTTCATAAATCAGATACTGATGCTGCTACTATTGTACTCTCCAAATTATGTGATTATTTGCCTCACCACTGGCATCTAGTAGCTCCCTTTATCTACCAATCCATGCAGCCAACTCCATTACTGAGGTCTTAAATCAGCTCCATTAAGGCTCCTCATCTCTTCTCTGTCTCAAGATAGAGGAGAACCAAGTTTACTTTATGGAAAGCTCCAAACAGCTTCCAATCCACAATGTGCTACCAATATGCTGCCACTACCAGTCTGACTCTCCTCCTAACAGATGGTTGTTTATTACAATTCACTACAAAACTCGTCGACAGCACTATGTTTCTATACAACAATGTTTAGGAACTACAAAATCTGAACAAACTTAACATAAACAGCTGGGATGTGATGGGAGATTGGAAGAAGCAGAAACAAGCCTGTGAGGACAGATAGTAGTTGAGCTTGTTACTGAACCCAGCTCCCTGGAACTGTGAGGAAGCAGTGACAATCTTTATATTGCCATGCCCCATTACTTAGTGGTCTGTTACAACATCATGAACTACACTTTAAATTAATGAAAGACTTCTAGGAAGGGCAGAACAGTTGGAATAGTGGTTCCAGAAAGAGATTCAATTCCCATGGAACTCTTGTTCACTTGGATTTTCTCACACACTCCAATGATTTGCACTAACCGGCAACTCAAAATTGGGCTGGTGTCGGTGAACATTAGCAGCAGTATGGTCTGTAATTGAATGGTATACCCAGGGCAAAGGCTAGCATCTGACTTGTGCTTAATGCTCCTATGATAACTAATATAACTAATAACATTGTTTTTTTAAAAGAGAAATTGAGAACTGACTACAGTACATCAGATACAAACAAACTTCCCACAAAGTGCCTGCACACATTTCAAAGGAAATTTGGAAACTGAAATAACCAATTACACACCTCATTGATTAATCAGAAATCCAGTGCTTTTGGCTTTACTAAACAAAGATTGGTATGACAAAAAATTAAACACTGAACTGAGTAACTGCAGGTACAACAGGATAACTTACACATATGTGCACTGCTCCTAATTCAATGAAAACGTTTCTAACAAAAAATCTATTTAGCCACTTGTTTGATAAGATACATGACTGTCTTAGCATCACACCATTGTCAGTTCTTATAGGCTTGATATCCTTGTTTGTATGAGCTGCCTTCCTCAGTTGCCATCTAATGAATTTCAGTATGGAAATTCAAAGAGATACGAAACCACTCACCTTACTTTTCAAATTCAGCGCCTTCACTTGCTATACACCTCTTATGGATTTGTTGAGGTACAAGTACCACATTATGATTTGTCACAGATATGTACCATTACCTGAGAAAATGTGAGTCTGCTAGCCATTTCCAAAAAAAATATTTGGAAAGGACTGACCTTTTAATTACAAAAAGCCACAAAAATTGCCAATGCTTTGGCATGTAGATCTCAAAAGTAACAATTTCCACGTTTGGAAGAAACAAGTACTTCACTTTGTTTAGATAGTAGAAAGTCTCAACAGCCTCTTAATTAAAGAAAAACTTGTGGAGAGATCCATCTATCTTGCAGCATAAGGGATTGAATTTTGAGAACATTAAGAGAGGCATTTTACGGTCATATCCACATTAGCTCACAACACAGGTCCTGCATGTACACCCATAATTTGAATTCCATATATAAAAGACAAAATACCTTTCAGCTTAAAAGGAATCCTCTTCAATAATGTCATCAGCACTTCCTGAAATAGAGGCCGCTTCTATGAGGGGAAAAATAAAAATCAAACTGAGCATTGCAGCATTATATAAAAATAGATCAATACATCAAACTGCTGCTTGACACTTCTTTAGACTTTGTATTATTATATACAGGATACATTTCAATGAAAATGATTTTGATGGAAAATAATATTCTTAGTTGAATGGGACAGAAGAAAAGAACACCACATGGAAAAAATAAAAACCAGAAAGGTAAAATTCAGAGAAATGAAAGAAACACCCTTGTGTCAAAGCACATCAAATACTACAGTGACTTTCCCAATTACTCACTAGCAATTTCCACACTGTACTGTAGGAAAGGTGGCTTTGATTTAACACAGAGATTATTTTGCTATAAGAAATTTCAATTTGCCCCATTCATGGCCTAGTGAAGTTGAATATACAGTACATTATTTTCTACACATTTAATGAATTTAATGGTTGAATATCAAGTGTTAAAGGCGTCATGAATTTAGATGGGCTACATTTAGGTCTTTCTTGTGAGTTAATTCATTACACTCCAGTGGTACAGACTAATTTACAGCAGTGTGTGTTGTTCATGCTACAGCGCTATGTTCTTCATCATTATATATGTCATCTTAATCTTCACATTTACTTTCTAGTCCATGTGTGCTTAAGTTTTGTCCGAGTGGGTTACAATGGCTGTAACGGTTTGTTTATACCCAATATCTTAAGCAGAAGCCAGTTAGTTATTGCTGTCAAAGCAAATTATTGGCTGAGTAAAAATTTTGTGCTTCATTTTGGTTAATATTTCCATAAACTTATTTTCAATTAATTATAAACAGCTGCATTCTGCTTCTTTTACTTTTTGCTTTAACCACTTGCTAATTAAACATGTGATGCAAATAAAGGAACCACTTTAGTGTCAAGAGTGCTCAACATGCTTTGCCTACACATGAAAATGTAATAGTTTGTTATGAAATGGCACATGATGTATATATACTAGGGTTGTCAAATTTCCATCCATCCATTTTCTAACCCGCTGAATCCGAATACAGGGTCACGGGGGTCTGCTGGAGCCAATCCCAGACAACACAGGGCACAAGGCAGGAACCAATCCTGGGCAGGGTGCCAACCCACCGCAGGACACACACAAACACACCCACACACCAAGCACACACTAGGGCCAATTTAGAATCGCCAATCCACCTAACCGGCATGTCTTTGGACTGTGGGAGGAAACCCACGCAGACACGGGGAGAACATGCAAACTCCACGCAGGGAGGACCCGGGAAGCGAACCCGGGTCTCCTAACTGCGAGGCAGCAGCACTACCACTGCGCCACCGTGCCGCCCGGGTTGTCAAATTTAAAAATTAAAATTAAATTCTCTCGAAAATAAGTAAACTTTTAAATATCTTCGAACATACATTAAAAGGTTCTAAGTGCCACTACAAGTATGTTTGTATCCAAGATGCCTTTGTAAGCCTTGTTATTTTTTTATGCTTTTTTGCTTGAGGTGCGCTGCATGTAGCTCTTCTGACTTGTGCACTGATACATCTACACAAAAAGAGGATTTTTCTGTGCATGGAAAATGACAAGATTAGAGAAAACTGGAACACTTCATATGCTTGTAATGCATATACCTACACAAAATCCCTGCCGATTAGTTAAATATGTTAAACACATTGTAATGAATTTTAAGTATTCATTCCTCGTTGTTGGTTTTATCTGGCATACACTTTTATTAATATCAACTTAAGACTTCTGCTACTACATAAAAAATACACAACAAAATTTTAAAACAAATCGCACAAAGCAGAGATTATAGAGTATTAAGTGTGGAGAGCATCTGTAGTCAAAGAATAACACACAGGATTAAAAAAAGATTATTTTTCTAATTACAGATTCATCAAAAATATAACACATGTAACTTTAGTTGAAATTGTTCAATTTTCCACTGTTTTAGGAATTGTATGAAGCCAGCAGCCTCCAAAAGACATGTTGGTTGACGTAGCCTGGTATGCTTTCCTGACATGGAAAATGCAGTTTAAAATGGCAATCAGAAATATGGCAGTTATTTCCCATTATGTTTAATGAGAAAGGAAACCAGCTTTTGTTTGCTATGATGAATGCTTAACGGTTTTACAATATCAAATCAGGCTTTTCAGGTTCAAAAATAAAACAGAACAGGATCAAAACAATACTTTTAGGGTGCAGCAGAAGGCTTTAGAATGTGTTGTTAGTACACCCGTTACTCAAAAAGCAGAACAGTGCAGCAGAAAAATCTGTCCAAACTAACCGTTAAAAGTTGTAAAAATGCTGATTGAAATAATGTGCAAACTACAAAAGTACTGCAACACAGCGTGTGCGGGGTAACACAGTTGAAATTAGTCAAGCCAGTTTTTGCCTTCAAATACAGACCTCTTTTTCCTTAATATGAATTCAAAATTATCTTCAAAAAATTATGTTTGTTCTGACAGTGCAAGATATACATCATGGCAATGTTCATTTAGGTAATTCAAAGAATTTTAAAAACACACATATAATCAAGCAATATTTGAAATATTAATCTTAATTAGTTTGACTGCCCTACTAGGGCTCACCTTAAGGACTCCCCCAGTGATAAATGCTAAAAATGTACTGTTACATCTACGTTCTGCACATAACTTGAGTGTTCCCAGTCTTTCTCACTTGTATACCACATACATGCCATTGTGAGAATGCTCAAAAGGGGAAAACCCAATGAACAGGAAAATTTGAAATTTCAGAGACAAATGTTAATTCAAAGCTCTTATGTGATTCCCTACACAAACAAAAACCATGCAAACACCATTAAATCATACTTTTGTGCAAAAATGTCTAAATGTTATCTTTACCTTTATTCTCAAAATGAATGATTTTAGGGTCAATATGAAGGCCCTCTATTTTGCAGGACCTCTCTTGGTACGAATCACTACATAAAGGCTGGATCATCTTACTGTTACATTCTGCAGAGTGATGTTCTCTAGTTAAATAAGTCTCCTCAGCGGCGTGAAGATTTTCTACATTGTTCTGCATGTGATAAACAGTAGCCTCTTCTGCTATTAAAACAGAGTCCTTTGTTTTCTTCTGTATAGTAATGAGCTCCTCTGTGTCTTTCATCAGCACACACTTACAGTTTTGTTCTGTAATTTCTGAACTTTTCTCTTTCATGGAGACATGCTGGCTATGTTCTGTATCACCATCTTGGTTACAATAACAAATATTCTTTGATTTTAGAATTTGTTGAGGATTAGAGATGCACATAGACTCTTCTTCCAACTCACACTGAAGTACTGTTATAGGAAGGTCATTTTCCTTTAACAGGCAACGCAACTGAGAAAAGTCAAATGTTTTCTCACATTCTGCATTGCTAACATCGTGATCCGGGTAGACATTCTCTGCTTTACATTTATACTCGGATTGACAAATAAGCTTTTTTTCAGTAGAACTCAATGAATCTGAGGAATTCCCACTGATTGTTCTAGTAGTGGATGAGAAAGCAGAACTTTGCTCATCTACTGAAGAGCTCATTGAGGAGGATAGAGGTAAATCACTAGAGTCAGACAGGTAATAAAAACAACCTCTGGGTGAATACACACTGCTGTCATCAGAGAAGGACTGTGTCTCGGAGGTTGCTGAAGTGGTGCTGAGGTCAGAATGCAACTCCGAAGATGAGCCAGACTGTTCCTTGGAAGAACTGAAGAATACAGAATCCTCTACTGATGTGGAAGCTGAAGTAGAGAGGGAGGGATCTGATGAATCCATCAGTGAGAAACTCTGAGTAGACACATTTTGGCTATGTTTGGCCTCACATTTACATTCATTCCATTTTTCACTGCCCTTTTCTCCAATGATCACACTTGGACATTTAAGTTCTGTATATTCCAATGTAGGCATGCAGCTAATGCAAATACACGGAGATGTACACAATTTTTTTGCAGGACCAGGTATCTGATCCTTAGTAGCAGGTGCTGGTAAACAGAAAGTCTCCACTTGTAAACCACACTTGCTGGATTCCTCTTTTGAACTCTCATAGCTAACATTACTCATACTTGTTAAGCTGTAAGTAGTATAAATTGAGGATGACAGTTCTTCTACTTCCATGCGCATCACCTCTTTTCCAAGTGGGCTAGAAAAAAAAAGTTGCTTGTGTTGCCTTCTACTCTGCTTGCTTTGATTTGGTCCTCCTTAAAGCCAGTATACAAAATTAATCAATGAGCAGAAAATGGATTCTTTCAGATCAGTAAGCTACATAAATAAAGCTGCAAACAAATGAATTGGTACCAATAACAAACAAACATTTTCATATAAAATTATGAAAACCTGAATAGGAACCAGTTGTTCAAGATGTTCAAGACAATAACTGTAGATGGCACTTCAATGAGATCCAAGCTAATGAGTGATGGGACAATACACAATACAGCATGACCACCTCAGAAAAGCTAACTTCCAGTTTAAATTTTTCCATAGAATATAATCCATCCTAGACCTCGCACTGTAAAAAAAAAAAAAAAGTCTTGACAAGTTCCCTTATTGAACTGTTTGTTTTTCCCCCTGTCTGTTATTTGTATTTCTATGTTCTCTGCTTGATTTTCATTTTTCTTTGTATTTCTCACTTTAATTTCTTTTGATATGTCTACTTTGTATTTATCCTCATGCCAAATTACAATGTTCACGTTTGAAACTGTTGCAGCCACAGAACATGTCAAGGCAGAAGTAATGGGGTTGGTGGAGGCTGTAGGGTTTTTTCTAATTATTACTTTAAAGCTCTTAGATTTTGCAGTCCTCATTTTTGTATTTCAAATTAACCACGTTTATATTAAAGGTCAGAACGAAAAGGTTATTACTAAAGTGATTATTATTATTTATATACCTTTAATGTTTATTTTTACAATTCTGTATGCTCAAATTATTTCAATAAAAGCATAAAAATCCAAATAAATGAACTTATCCTTGTAACATGTTTCAGCTAAGGTATGTAGGGATAAGTGATATTATTCTAGGGCTTTAATCACTATCATGCTTGAAACACTCCTATACAGTCATGGCCGAAATTATCAGTACCCCTGGAATTTTCCAAGAAAATGCACCATTTCTCCCAGAAAATTGTTGCACTTACAAATGTTTTGATATACACATGTTTATTTCCTTCATGTGCATTGGAACCACAAAAAAAACATTAAAAAGCCAAATCCAACATAATTTCACACAAAACTCAAAAACCAGGCTGGACAAAATTATTGGCACCCTCAACTTAATATTTGGTTGCACGCCCTTTGGAAAAAATAACTGAAATCAAGGGCTTCCTATAATCATCAACAAACTTGTTACACCTCTCAACTGGCATTTCCGACCACTCTTCTTTTGCAAACTGCTCAAGGTCTCTCAGATTTGAAGGGCGCCTTCTCCCAACAGCAATTTTGAGATTTCTCCATAAGTGTTCAATCGGATTTAGATCTGGACTCATTGCTGGCCACTTCAGAACTCTCCAGGCGCTTTGTCCTCAACCATTTCTGGGTGCTTTTAGAAGTATGTTTGGGGTCATTGTCCTGCTGTAACACCCATGACCCCTGACGCAGACCGAGCTTTCTGACACTGGGCCCTACATTGCGCCCCAATATCTTTTGGTAGTCTTCAGATTTCATGATGCTTTGCACACAGTCAAGGCATCCAGTGCCAGAGGCAGCAAAACATCCCCAAAACATCTAAGAACCTCCACCATGTTTGACTGTAGGTACTGTGTTCTTTTCTTCGTAGGCCTCATTCCATTTTCTGTAAACAGTAGAATGATGAGCTTTACCAAAAAGCTCTACCTTGGTCTCATCTGTCCACAACACGTTCGCCCCGAAAAAGGATTTTGGCTTGCTCAAGTGCATTTTGGCAAACTCCAGTCTGGCTTTTTTATGTTTCTGTGTCAGCAGTGGGGTCCCTCCTGGCTCTCCTGCCATAGCGTTTCATTTCGTTCAGATGTCGACAGAGATAGTTCAAGCGGACACTGTTGCACCCTGAGTCTGCAGAACAGCTTGAATATGTTTTGAAGTTGATTGGGGCTGTTTATCCATCACTCGGACTATCCTTCATTGCAGTCTTTTATCAATTTTTCTCTTCCGTCCACGTCCAGGGAGATTAACTACAGTGCCATGTGTTGTGAATGTCTTGATTATGTTGCGCACAGTGGACAAAGGAACATTAAGATCTCGGAAGATGGACTTGTAGCCTTGAGATTGTTGATTTTTCCTCAATTTTTGTTCTCAAGTCCTCAGACAATTCTCTGCTCTTCTTTCTGTTCTCCATACTTAGTGTGGCACACTCAGACACACAACAGAAAGGTTGAGTCAACTTTTCTCCATTTTAACTGGCTTCAGGTGTGATTGCTATATTGCCAGCACCTGTTTCTTGTCACAGGTGAGTTCAAATGAGTATCATATGCTTGAAATAAAACGATTTGCCCACAATTTTGAAAAGGTGCCAATAATTTTGTCCGGCCCATTTTTGGAGTTCTGTGTGACATGATGTCAGATTTGGCTTTTTTCTCTGTTTTTTTGTGTTGTTCCAATGCACATAAAGGAAATAAACATGTGTATACCAAAACATTTGTAATTGCAACAGTTTTCTGGGAGAAATGGTGCATTGTCTTGGAAAATTCCAGGGGTGCCAATAATTTCGGCCATGACTGTAGTTGCTACAGCACATTTTATTGTTTTATAAATAAACAACTTAAATTTGTCAGTTATAAATTAGGTGAAAACATTGGAGCAATGAGTACAAAAAATAAATGAAGTAGTACTGTAAGATTTAAAAAAACATTCTCTTAAACCAGCAACAATCGCAGAGTCACTAAATCTGAAATACTGTCAACCTACAGGAGGAAACATTGACTGAAGAGTTATAGATCAAGAATCAAGAAATCGTGAAATTGAATCATTACAAATAACATAAACATTCCCACAAAGGGAGGTATACATGGTTTATACAAGAAACTCTTTACCTGAAAGACTAATGCAAGACAAACTCAACTCTGAGGCCATTTCTCTAACATCATCCTGCAGGAAGAGAGAAAATGTATAAATCTAAGATTTTTCTAAATCTAAAGTAACATTTATTTTTTTCTGGTTTACACACTAACTTTTGTTAAAGTTCACAAATATTCCATTTATGCTAATGACAATACTAAAAGTAATACCCACTGCATAATTATCTTAGTTCAAACTAATTTACAATATATAAATTGCATATATGCACACTTTCCTTTATTAGTAGATGTTACTTTGCGCTTTAACTGTATTTCTAAATGTGTACAAGTTTGTTCAGTGGGAACTGTGCAAATGTATTTATAAATACAACAGGATAATGAAGGTTGGGTATCTTCTCTTCTTCCTTTATATCTGAAGTGACAATTATGTCACTTTATAGGAGTAATATGGCAGTAATATGCCTTTATACTATACCAGAGGAACATAAGGAAACCTTGAAGGAATTGCTTCTCTCAAACTTCCTTAGTTTCCTTTTTAGTCATAGATTGAAGTTCATCATTAGAATATTGCAAAAATTTTGTCAAGAACAGGCCATTCAGTTCAACAAAGTTCACCAATCCAATCCACGTAATTCCTCCAACACAATATCAATCCTAACACAACCACAATGTTTAGACTCAATTGTCTGTTGCAGGAACACTGTCAGTTTGAACTGATATGCTATAGAAAATTGTTTATTTTGATGGTAAACATCTGAGAAGAAAACCTTTACAGTTCTTAGTTGAGTATTTGCATACACAGAGCACAGATGTTGAATGTTTGCTAAAAAGTGTGCTTGTTTCAAATATTTCTATAATTAAATTTACTTAAAATAACCCCCAGTTCACAGGTTTAATGGGTGGAGTGGTGGCTCTGAGGCTAAGAATCTGAGCTGGTAATCTGGAAGGTTCGAAACCAAGTTACGGCCAAAAGGGGATCCTACTCAGCTGGGACCTTGAACAAAGCCCTTAACACTAGAATTACCAGAGCCTACGAAAAAACTCGTAAATCCATCCCACCTTAAATTGCTTCTTAAATCCCTTCACAGTTCTCCGCCAGCGTCCTTTGTCCTTTAAATGTGCTGATAAAGAGAAGCTAGAAGGAGCCGGCTATTCCATCTCCCCACCAACTTAGAACGTGCATGAACTTCTCCCAGCTCATGCCTTGATTGAGTATCTGGGAGTGAAGTGGAGTTTTAGAGTGGAAATAATAGATCATTATTTGGAACACGCGCATTTCATGTCTGTTCCGTTTCTACAGTCATCTATGTAAACACATTGTTAAAACAGAAACGTTTTTTATATTCTAGTAGTAGATGATAAAATGTAGGCATAAACTATATAATGTATGAAGCCTCAAGTCGAAATAAACATTTTCACAAAAGGTACAAATATAACACAACAATTACGCTTTTATTCCAAAATATAACTGCAGAAACAAAAAGCCGCCTTAACATGCGACATTGACACCTGTTTATTATGGCTGCCTCCGTGGCACAATAGAATCAGCTGCTGACTAGGAATCAAAAGGTTGCGGGTTCGATCCTTCACCACTCTGTTTTGAGAAGTAAACTGCTCTTAGTCTTACTATTTTAGAATAAAAACATGCAGTTGATTTCAGTCTGTACCAGCTGGTGTAATTTATGATCCTTGTAAAGGTTAGGTTTTTTTTGTTTTTTTTTTAAATTCACTTTTCATTCTCTCAGTCACGTTCAGAATCAATCCATACAACCCCATCTGACACGGCTGTTTTCACATAAAGACAAAGGATTTAAGGTGGGACGGATTTATGAGTTTTTTCGTAGGCTCTGGTAATTCTAGTGTTAACCTGCAATTGCTCAAGGAGCGCTATACAATGTGTCACCCTGCGCTCTGACCCCTAGGGGTATGCGAAAAATTAGAAATTCCCAATACAAGCAATTTTATAAGGGAAAAAAAAACTCAAATATTACATGTAAGGGGGCTTTTTTTGGTTAACTAGCAGGAAATAAAATGCTCAAAGATCTGCAGATGTCAGAAACTTGAAATGCTGGGCTATAGTGTAGGCAGGTCTTATTTTTACATCATCCATAACTACCATTAAAGGTTTTAACACTCTTTACGACAGTAAGCACTGTTTTTGGTTCCTTTTTAAAATTTTAGATAGCAAATAGGGGGGAGGGTGCTTTGACTGTTTAGAAAATTACCAGCAATTTAAATATTACTAATACGAAAAAAACTCTGTAATAAACTAGAAGAATTTTGAAAGGCAAAACGTACCATTTAAGAATACAGAATAAACCTTACCATCATTTTCTGCAGAGAAACAGAACTTGCATCTGCCTTTTCTTCAACACCAGTCCTGTCTCCTGGTGGGCACTCTTGACGGGCTGCATGGCCTAATCGGATTAGCTCCTCTCCGATATCCAGTTTCTATGGAACATGTACAAAGAAGCAAATCCTTTCCAAGCAGTGGAATCATCACAATATTGCACATTTTAATTTATACTGCATGATTATTATAGTTATTCTGAATTTAATCTTAAATTATTTATACAAAAATGTATAAATGGTGAAGTTCAGATTTTTTTCATATGCTTACACTCTGTATAGGAATTAACACACTGCCTAAAAATAGTAACCTCATTCTAAATCTTAATTATAACTGGTTAACTTCATTTTTTGCATTAAAGTTTAATTGTAAGGTAATCTTAATTGCATTTGGAGGGAAATGAAATGTTGCTACAGTGCATAAGAAGTTGCAATTATTTTATCCATGATGTTTGGAGTTACTGACAGAACACACTAAGCTGTCCAGGAAAAAAGCATATACATATAAAATACATTGTCTAACTTTTCAAAAGTTAACATTTGTTAAAAATTACATACTTTTTCATTACTGGAGTCATACAGTTGAATAAAAGGCCATGGAAACATCCCACTCTGAGAGTAGCTACAAAGCTTGGCTACAAGTGGTTTCCATTTAGCACAATGGGTCAAACTCTCAAAATCATCTAGGGCTTGAAGAGTCCAGTTCTCACCTGAATGGGGTGGGGTGGGAGAAACAAAACAAACGTTTTTACCATGGGAAGCACACAAGAGTGTCAAAAGAGATAGTCAAAGATATACAGACCTATTTGGAATTTTATAACCTGTGAATTTTGACGGGAGGTAAGGTATTACTTTATACATTTGCAATATTTGTACAAAGCGGTGTATTTTAATTTTATTCTACAAGTTTGATTTCAATGAAATTACATTTATAAATGTTAATTTGTAAAACTGTATGCAGTGTAGGTAAATTTACCTGATATGGGAATTTTCTTTGACTTACTAATTTTACTTTACTGAACTTATCCCGTTCTTCAGCTACTTTCACACTGCAACTAAAAATGACCCAGTTCTTATTTTTGCTCATATCCGTTTTTTCTTTTTCGCTTGAATGTTCAAATTAATTTTGCAAATGACTGTTGTATGACACAACAAGTATGTAGAGAAATACATGCAGGGAACATTAAGGATATATAATAAACAAATGCATCAGGTAGATGTGACCTTATAGATAGCATGCTGGCTGCTACATTACTAATACTGCTATCAGTACAGGATTTCTATAAACCCATTAGCTCAGAATGGCAAGGAAGCAGTGGGTTGAAGATGTAGGGTGGGGAAAATTGGTTGCTTTGATTGCAATTATCATGGTTCTATCTGTACATACTGTAGAAACCTCTAGCTAGATACCAAAGAAGAATCAGGACTAGTGGGAGTGAGGTGCGAAGAGTTTTGATGCAAAAAAGTATTCTGACCATTTCAAACTGTCAAGGGGGATGTTCGACTAGTTATATGAACTTCTGTCCACAAGACCTTTAGAAAAAAAAAAAAAGAAAAAGCTTAAGGTGAGTCACTTCTTTAAAAAAAAAACAAACAAACAAACTGGGCTATACTGCCTGACGACAGTCACCAAGTCCACCGCCTTGCTTTTTTTCTGTAAGTATGCAGAGTCAGAACTGTCAGCTATCTTGATTTTCAACACTGAGATGTGATGGTCAGACATCAGTTGTACATCAGTAATGTACAACTTGTTGGAAAAGTATAAATTTACATTTCAAAACCAATCCGATCAATGTGTTTACATGCAGGTGACATTCAAGTTGCTGCACTGGATTTAGTAACATACATAAATGTGGCCTAAATCCGATATGAAAAAAAGCTGCAATTATATGCTTTTTTAGGTTGTTTGCTTCTTTTCTAAAAAGATCAGATCAGTGACAGGTTGAGGTTGGAAGTATACGGTGATACAGCGCATTGCTGTGCCCACCACATGGCAAACCAACCGGATTAGGACCCAAGTACAGCCATGCAATGGGTGACACCTCAGCATTCAAGTGTAAAAAAAAATACAATGCAGTGTCAGTGTGAACATAACCTTGAATAATCAAGTATATAAAAAACCAAAACAACTTTACCTAAAGGGCGTATTCCAGCTAAGCTGCACTCAATGGCTTGAAATGGCAAACTTAAAAAGTCACTCCTGCAACAGATAAATATCCCAGTGAGGATCATTGTGGTAAAACAGAGAATTAAAAAACAAGCCAGTCCTGGCTGCTGCACTATTCTCTGAAACAATCTCCAAATTCTCTGGCGGAATTCCCAGATATTCCCAGGGCAGCAGAGATGTACAATATCTACACAGTATGTCCAGAGTCCGTCACTGGGTCTTCTCCCAGTGAACCGTATCAGTTACAAACCCTAATGGATACACATTTCATTAAATACACAATCAACATCAACTGTCTTCTATAGATCTAGGTTGATATGTTCCAAAATAATTTAACTGGAAAGGGAAATACTTTCAATAAATAAAAACGGGTAAAAGTGGGAACACAGGGATTTAAATAAAATCAAATCACGTGACTGTTTATTCCATAGGGCAGCAGGCCAACTTGTCCACCATTCTCTCATTATGGAGGTTCACATATCTTATGGCATGTGTGACCTTCCAATATATTTAATGTACATGCAATAACTGTACCATGCAATACCTACTATAATTCACAAAACTGTTTAAAGTACATGTGCCTCTTGCAAAAAGACTGAACATGTTTATCATTTACTTTTAAAGAATAAAGTGCCATTTGCAATGCGGTGGTGTGCTGGGGAGGCAGCATAAAGGAGGATGTCTCACGCCTGGACAAACTTGTTAGGAAGGCAGGCTCTATTGCAGGAATAGAGCTGGACAGTTCAACATCTGTAGCAGAGTGACAGGCACTGAGCAGACTCCTGTCAATCATGGAGAATCCACTGCAACCACTGAACAGTGTCATCTCCAGGCAGAGAAGTAGCTTCAGTGACAGACTTGTCACTGTTTTGCTCTACTGACAGACTGAGGAAATCGTTCCTCCCCCACACTATGTGACTCTTCAATTCCACCCTGGGAAGTAAATGCTAACATTATTCAAAGTTACTGTCTGCTTTTACATGCATTTTTATTACTCTTTAATTTAATATTGTTTTTTGTATCAGTAACTGCTGCTGGATTATTTGAATGTCCCCATGGGATTAATAAAGCATCTATCTATCTATCTATCTAAAGGAGATCTCTCTTTCATGGTTAAAAAAAAAAAAATTCAAAAAATCAAGATAGACTGCAATCAAAAACACATATACATTGCAAAGAGATGAAACTTATTGTTGATGCTGCAAATTGACATTTTCCAGTAGTATAACTGTAGCAAACTAACCTCATTTACTATATACCATTCAGACTTGTAAATAATTGTGGATACTAGATTAAATTTGCTTAAAAAAAGGTTTTGCAAAAATAAAGTCCTACCTCAGACAGTGAATGCTCTCTGGAGGAATTGTACCATTGTCACCAAAATCTACAAAATATACATCCACAAATCCATTTTCTAGGAAGTCAACAACTCTTGCTCGGTGCCAAGATCCGTGGACCTCATATGGTGCAGCTACAATATCACCTACAGCAATATTCAATACTTTCTCCTAAAAAATAGAACAATGAATTAATCTTCTACATTCACATATATAGTTAGACTTTATCTCCCTATAGGACCCGGGATGGAAGTTTAGCTGATTTTCTTGCATTAAGCTCTTAAAATTAAGCAAATACTTTAGCAGTAAGTCACCTGGTGCATTGCCTTTTTTTAATGAGCATTTCAAAAGTAAGCCTGTGTATATACAGTAGTTTAACTGAAAGTCATTGCTCAGATAGTATCTGTCATCTAAGTGTTTGCCATCACTTTACTGCCAAGTATTAAGTTTTCTGTTTGCAGCAACTGAGTTTTCATCCAAAAACAGGTTTCTTTTCATTGCTGAGCTTCGGTTCACTAACTGAACAGCATGTGATATTGTATGAAAGGGAGGTAACTGGGCATTTGTTCAGTCAATGCTTAATACAATTATCTGTTTGGAACAGTGAGCTAGTCTAAATTTTTCACAATGTTATTCTAAGTAAATATTTTATACTGTATTTAGATAATTCGGTTATTCAAGTGGAATAGCCATGCCCTGTTAACATTTGAAGGCATTAAAGAACTCAATTTTAGCCAAATCCAGAGGATGTGCGAATAACCATTTGAAGGCATTAACACTAGAATTACCAGAGCCTACGAAAAAACTCGTAGATCCATCCCACCTTAAATCGCTTTTTAAATCCGTTCGCACCTCTCCGCCAGTGTCTTTTTTGTTTTCTAAATGTGCCGATAAAGACAACCTGCAGGCAGCCGGCTATTCCATCCCCCCACCTACTTGCATGAACTTCTCCCAGCTCGTGCCTTGATAGATTATCTGGGAGTGAAGTGGAGTTTTAGAGTGGAAATAATAGATCGTGTTCGGTTTGAAAGGTTTTTCAAATTCTAGTAGTAAATAACAAAATGTAGGCATAAACTATATAATGTATGCACATTAAATGAGCACCTGACACTGTACTCTCTTCCCTACATAAATAACATTCGAGCTATAGCACGTCTCCAAATAAATAACATTCGAGCTATAGAGCATCTTTATGTGAAAACAGCAGTGTCAGATGGGGAGGGGGCGGATCGTGAACGCGACTGAGAGAATGAAACCGAATTTAAAAAAAAAAAAAACCCTAACCTTTACAATTATCATACATCTGCACTGGCTGTTACAGACTGACTGAAATCAAAATTATGTTTTTATTCTAAAAATAGTACAGTACATGCAATATTATTTGAAAACTAACACTGTCAGATCAGGTTTGAATACATGCTGGTGCTGTTCGCGAGGCTTATTCAGTGAAGCAGTTTCAACACACAGTACATGCAATATTATTTGAAAACGAACAGCGTCAGATCGGGAGTATATTCTGACTGTTCGTTTTTAAATTATATTGCATTAGTGCGATGATGTTTTCACATATATTGTCTTTTTCTTTCATCTTACGGTTTGTAATCAGTGACCGCGTGGTTTTTTTCCCCCCCGATCCTGCCAGTCCCCACACGTTGCTGTATGGGGGTGTTTCTTTTGTACTCCAGGACATGCAGAGGACAGAACAGTACAGAGCAGTAAGTTCAGCGCTATATGCAATCAGACAGACAAACAGAGAAGTCACTAGATATATAAATAAACAGGAAAGGCACTGTATCTATACTAATAAAAGGCAAAGCCCTCTCTGATTGACTCATTACTAATTCTCCAACTTCCCGTGTAGGTAGAAGGCTGAAATTTGGCAGGCTCATTCCTTACATCTTACTTACAAAAGTTAGGCATGTCTCATTTTGAAATTCTATGCGTAACAGTCATAACTGGAACCTTCTTTCGTACATATATACGGCCATAGCCTCCAGCTCGGTTGCTGTGAGAGGCGGAGTTGCATCCCGCATCATCACGCCTCCCACGTAATTGAGTGCCTGCCTATAAAAGGCCGTCCGTTGGCAGCAATCCAATAGACACGCTGCCGCTAAATATTCGCGGGTGAAGGACTGTGCTTATGCAAACGAAGATGAGATAGTCATGGATGGACTAGTGTTTGGCACAAACTCAGCGAAAGTGCGAGAGAAACTTTTAAGTGCCGGGTCTTAGCTAACATTAAATAAAGCCTTGGACATCGCAAGATCGCATGAGATACCACAAACACAGCTGAGAAACTTCGATGCATGTACTCCGAGCATTACACAATTGAGAAGACAGCAAAAGAATATGAAGCGAGTGACACAAACAAGCATATTCATAAGTGCAGATACTGCGGAAACAAAGCACGGTGTAAACCGTAAGTTTAAATTAAGTTTATAGACATGCTGCCGCTGCAGTTTGTCATGTCTACGACAAATACGATATTCGCAAGATACAAGTTTAATGAGAAGACGCGGGGTATAAACGAGACTTTGGATCACTTTGTAACAGAGTTAAAATTGCTGTAACGGAGTTAAACTTGCTGGTGAAGGACTGCGCTTATGCAAACGAATAGGAAAGCAAGGTGTAAAGCTTAACTTTAAATTAAGTTCATAGACACGCTGCCGCTGGCATTTGTCATGCCTAAGACGAATACGATATTCGCGAGATACAAGTTTACTGAGAGGACGCAGGGTATAAACGAGACTTTTGATCACTTTGTAACCGAGTTAAAATTGCTGGTGAAGGACTGTGCTTATGCAAACGAAGATGAGATGGTCAGAGATAGAATACTGTTTGGCACAAACTCTGCAAAAGTACGAGAGAAACTTTTAAGTGCCGGGTCTGAGCTAACATTAAATAATTGCTGGTGAAGGACTGTGCTTATGCAAACGAATAGAAAGCAAATGTTACGTTATTTTTTAAATGTTTCCTTTTCTTTTTCATAACTTCTTTAACACACTTCTTCTCCGCTGCGAAGCGCGGGTATTTTGCTAGTAATCTATACTAATAAAAGGCAAAAACCTCACTGACTCACTGATTGACTGACTGACTGACTGACTCACTCACTCACTCATCACTAATTCTCCAACTCCCCGTGTAGGTAGAAGGCTGAAATTTGGCAGGCTCATTCCTTACAGCTTACTTACAAAAGTTGGGCAGATTTCATTTCGAAATTCTACGCGTAATGGTCATAACTGGAAGCTATTTTTCTGCATACGCTGTAATGGAGTTCAGCTGGAAAGCCGTGGGGGGCGGAGTTTCTTCTGACATCATCACGCCTCCCACGTAATCACGTGAACTGACTGTCAACGCACTACGTAGAAAACCAGGAAGAGCTCCAAAACGCGCTGAAGAAAACATGCAGTATATAATTGAGAAGGCAGCTAAACAATAAGAAGCGAGCGAGTGACATATACACTGAATCCTCCAGGCACTACTTACAAAAGGTTACATTGACAATCGCACAGATGAGAAGCTTCGATGCATGTGCTCCATAACGCATTAAAAAAAGGTTACATTGGGGAACTTGTGTCAATGCATGATTTCCTGGTACACCAATTACATTGATCAGCGCTTCCCAAAACCTGACGGACATAACTAGAACCTTCTTTCCTATACAGTACTGTATACGGCCATAGCGGGCAGCTCGCTCGCCGTGGGAGGCGTGGCGGCTGAAGGAATGTGCTTAGCATATTCATAAGTAAGGCTGCTGCGCAACTCAGCACGCCTCGACAATCGCACAGATGAGAAGCTTGATGCATGTGCTCCATAACGCATTAAAAAAAATAATGCATTTAATCACAGTTTCAATTCCAAGCAAAGGGGAACTTGTGTCAATGCATGATTTCCTGGTACACCGATTACATTGATCAGCGCTTCCCAAAACCTGAGTATATAAAGACGGCGTTGGAATATTTCGGAATATATAATATAAGCGCTGGATAGTCGTTGCATTACCAGTTCTGCTAGAAGTCCTGATAACGGCGATCCCATTGGCATGCCTTCTTTCGAGTATAGTATTTGCCTGGTAATGCAACGATTTGAAAACATGGCTCTCTCTCTGTTCACACCCAAAATCTGGATACGCTATGTGGACGACACATTCATCATAATAAAAAAAAAAAAGATCAGCTGTATGAATTCTACAAGCACATCAACTCAATATTCCCGGCAATCCAATTCACAATGGAGAAAGAAATTAACCGACACATCAGCTTCCTGGACATCTACATTG
>NC_053154.1:73929925-73952007 GCF_016835505.1 Polypterus senegalus | reverse complement strand
TAGCAAGACAATGAGAGAAAGAGAAAAAAAGGGAATACTGGTATTGAGGCATTGACAGTGCACAGAAAAGGAGGCAAGGTGGTTTGGGTAAGCCCTGGTCGGAGCAGTAGCTCTCTGGGAATAGGGTCATTCCTGCTGAGCATCAGTTATGAGCATAGACGGCTGACTACTTGTGTTCTTGCAAATGTGTGTCTTCGTCAGCTGAGAGGGTCTGATATGTAAGCAGAGGAGATAAGTTCGAGGAAGGACATACAGAGGCTTGTGGATTGAAAGAACCAATCCTGACTGTGTTTGAAATCTTGATTTTATCATATTTCGTTGAATTGAATAATTTTAATTTCCACACAAACATTGTTTTTATTGGATTATTTACTTATTTATTGAGAAACTATAACCACACCTGATTAATTTGTTGGGCACCATTTGAGTAAAGGCACTAAGCTAATGTTGCCCTCCTTGACATATATACTTAGAGATCGTTATATAGACAACGTCTTTGCATCCTATGAAAAATTACATTCCAAATTTAACATTCCAGCTATACATTTCTTTCACTATCTTCAAATCAGGAACTTTGTTAAACAGAACCATCCAGATTTTCCTCATCTTGCACCCTCAACCATGATGGAAAAATTATTGCTCAATTTCAAGGAGTTAGACTCCATCTCTACAATATATAAAATCCTTTTACAATCCCTCCCTTTCAAAGATCCAAGAGAACACTGGGAAAAAGATCTCTCAATTAATATATCAGAAAAGGAGTGGAAAGTAGCAATGCAGAGAATTCACTCAAACTCCATATGCGCAAAGCATACAATTATACAACTCAAAATTATATATCAAGCACATCTGTCTCGACTAAAACTCTCCAAACTGTTTCCAGGACATGATCCAACCTGCGAACGTTGCAACCAAGTCCCAGCCTCAACAGGTCACATGTTCTGGGCCTGCACCAAATTAACATTATTCTGGACAAAAATTTTTAATTACCTGTCAGACAGCCTTGGACTCACAATCCCTCCTAACCCATTAACAGCTGTGTTTGGGATTCTTCCAGAGGGGTTTAAAGTGGAGAAAGACAAACAAATCGTGATTGCATTCACTACACTGTTGGCACGCAGACTCATTCTGATAAATTGGAAGAATCTAAACTCTCCTCTTTTAAGTCAGTGGGAAACCGATGTGTTATATTATTTGAAATTGGAAAAAATCAAATACTCAGTTAGAGGATCTGTACAGACCTTTTTCAAAACATGGCAGGATCTAATCAGTAATATTTTAAAATAAGTTCATAAAGCACAGAGAATTTTTTTTTTTTTTAAATTAGGTATGTTTACAAGCCTTAAATTTAACATAATTTGGCTTGCTCTCTCTCTCAGGGTTGGGGATCGATCTGTTCTTAACTCAATTTTTCTTTTTGTAAAATCTTGATTGCTTTGTATGGATTGTAATAAAATTAATAAAAAAAAAAAAAAAGTCACCAAATGTAATATAATATTTTAAGTAATCCAGTCTAAATAAATAAGAATTAATGTTTTTGGTTCCATGAACAATGTTACCTTAGAAAAAATATGTCTCTTTTAAAGTTTTGTACAGCTAATGTTGCCCTCCTTGACATATATACTATAAATCTATCTGTTCACTCTGGCTAAGATGCAAAACATTTTACTAGGACAGAGGAAAGCAACTATAAACTCCGATTTTCTCTCAATTTAAACTTAAATCTGTCTCTTCTTTGAATAGTTTCTTTCAAGCTTCTTCTGCGCATTTGTTACTTGTTACAATCTTTGCAGTCTGAATGCGTAACACAACTTAAACTACCTTTCCTTGAACTGAGAAAAACCCTATGGTAATGCTAATCAAGGTGATATTGGGGAATGTATGGGTTTATGATAATTATACATTTTACTTCCTGGACATTAGACTTACAAAGTAATTGAACCACACTTGTTTTAATAAAATGATAAAACAATACATTTATAAATGTAAGAATTAAAAAAATAGAACAATCGTTCAGAGAACGTTAGTATGAAAAATGGAATGTAAGACAGGCACAACAGACAAACATACAAAATACCAGATGTTGTTCTTAGTTCATTTAGAGGTTTTCTGAGGTATCTTGATTTTATAAGATTTTTTGTTTAATTTTTTTACTGTATAGTGTTTCAGAAACTTCACTTGATGTGACAGCTCTATCTTTTTTGCTTGAATAAACAGCTACGAGTGAGAGTGCACTTAAACATGATGTTGTGACTCAAAGTTGTTATACACTCAATTTAGGTAAACTCTGTTCTCCCATAGACTGAAATTTAGCCGACAAAAAGCAGAACCATGCGACAAAATTATTAACCAAAACACAAACCAACGGAATGATCATGTTTCAAAATCTAGTTGGCCAAAAAAAATGTTGAATCGAAAGGAATTACTCTCTAATGCCTTTCTTTTTAGTATCCACAAAGAAGGACAATGCATTACTGGTATTTGCAACACAAGTTTATGTAGTGCATCATGGATTAAATCATTTCCAGGACCACATTCCCTGACAAAAACCAGTCCCGTCAGGTTAACAGGTATTTAAAATGATTGCACCCACTATAAAAACAAGATGTCATTCTGGTAAGTTGAAAACATAATGATATAATAAAATTAGCTGCAAAACAAAAAATAAAAAATGAAAAAGTCAAACTGAAATGTCTGAGACAAAAACATATTTAAGCCACGAAGAACAAAGTTACTAACTTTCACAACAAAATCTTTTAACTTACTGTTTGCCAGTGTTATGCTATATGAGAAAATGTTAGAGACATAAAATCACAGATGCTGTAACATATTACTTTGCAAAAAACCTACTGCCTTTATATGCTGTCAGCTAAGAAGGTTTAGAAACCAATCAACAAATTTGACCTGAGATATCCTGGAGAAGTCCCTGTCAGGGAGAGCTGAGAGTCACGTGTGCTTTGCAAACGCTAGAGTCTGTTGAGAGTTGTTGGTTTGTTCTGTGGTGTGAGATTTAAATTAAAAAATACATTTTGCTCTTAAAACTTGGGTTTTGGTTGCCTCTAAGGAACCGTGTGGGAATTTTTAAAGTTTTTTTTCCCTTTAGAAAAGGTTTTTTTTTTTGCTTTTTTCGCCCGCACAAGAGCAAAAGTAGCTGGGTGTTTGGAAGTGCGCTTGGAAAAGTTATTTGTACTTGTACTTGTTCTTTTTCTTGTTATCTGTATTTGAATTAGCATCGAGGCGGCAGGGTAGAAAGCAGCAGTAACTGATATCGGCATTTGTAAATAAATAACCGCGTCGTCGTAACAGCGATTCCTTAGTTTAAAGGAAAAGAAAAAAAGGCCGCGGCTGACTTCAAAGCAGTAAAAGGTGGAAACTCAGTAGTGCGCAGGTAAGCGGCCTGCGTTAAGACACCGATCAGGCACAAGGAGCAGTAGGAGCAAATAAGGTAGTAAAGTTTTATTTATTTGTTTATTTTAGATTAAACAGTCCTTAGCGGTCCAGAGGCAGAACAGTTAACTGGGCGGCATCGTATTGGTTCATTAATACGGGGGAATCCAAACAGTGCGAGTGAAGAGCGCAAAGTTAGGAGAAGAGACAGAGAAAAGTAAAGTTAACCTCATAGAAAGGCAAATAGCAGGCAGCTGAGAGGGAGAACAGTACAGGAGCTTAAGGGGAAAAGGTGTAAAATATCTGTAGCAGATCTTAGTGTTACCATTTAAGTTAAGGAGCAGCTGAAAGAAGAAGAAATTTAATTTTAAGAAAAAAAAAATATAGTTAAGGCAGCTTAGTAATCCCAAATCAAATTTTAATAATGAGGCCAGTGCAATGCAAGTCCTGTTGGATGTTGGACTTTTAGATGATGGTTTGGAAGAGCCAGTTGTCTATGAGGGCTACATCTGCAAGAGATGCCAGCTGATCCAGCACCTCGAGCTCAGGGTCGCTGAACTGGAGGAGGAGTTGGCTGACCTGCGTTGTAATAGAGAATTGGCGGACTTGGCCCAGGTGTCCTTTAGAGATAGTGTGCACCCCTAAGGTGGCGCGGAGGAGATTCCAGACCAGACAGGTAGGAATAGGTGGGTCACGGTCACAAGGCGTAAGGTAAAGGGTGCACACTGTCCGGGGGCATCAACCCCAGAATTAGAAGTGTCTAACCGTTATCATGTCCTGGCGGAGCTGGACGGTGACTCTGATAATTCTGAGGTGGTAGGCAGGGTTGAGGAGCCCCAACGGGCCACCTCAAAACCAGTTCCCAAAAAGAGAGAGGTAGTGATAGTTGGGGACTCAATCATTAGGGGGATTGAAGCGCAGGTGTGCTCCAGAGAGAGAGAGGTGTGTTGCCTTCCGGGAGCACAGGTGGGAGACCTCCCTGGAAGGGTGGATAGGCTCTTGGCCAGAGCGGGGGTGGATCCAGTTGTCATTGTCCACGTTGGAACAAATGACATACATAAGGGTAGTCTGTCAGTTCTGCGATCCAAATTCAAAGAGTTAGGTACCAAGCTGAGGAGCAGAACTGACAAGGTAGTCTTCTCCAGTTCTGCCTGTGCCACGCGCCAGTCCAGGTAAGATTGAGGAGATTAGAAGGCTTAACGCGTGGCTCAAATCTTGGTGCAGGGTAGAAGGGTATAGGTTTATGGGGCATTGGGACTCCTTTTGGAACAGATGGGACCTGTTCCGCGTGACGGGTTACATCTGAACCGGAGGGGCACCAATGTATTGGGGAGGCGTATGTGTAGGCTAGTCGAGGATTGTTTAAACTAGGGAATGGGGGGGCAGGGAGTTTAGGACAGGCCAGATTTAGATCTATACATGGAAGAACAAACAATGGTGTAGAAATAAAAATGCATAGTAATGTAAATTTTAAGCAAACACGTAAAGATAGAAGGATTAACACATTAAAAATAGCTTGCCTTAATGCTAGAAGTATCAAAAATAAGGTAAGTGAGTTGGAGTTGTATGTAGCAGAGCAC
The DNA here is from genome assembly GCF_016835505.1 of Polypterus senegalus. Lineage (NCBI taxonomy): Eukaryota > Metazoa > Chordata > Cladistia > Polypteriformes > Polypteridae > Polypterus > Polypterus senegalus. The sequence continues at coordinate 73,947,040 of NC_053154.1, read as the reverse complement.
AATTATGATATTATAGCAATAACGGAAACCTGGCTAAATAACAAAGATGGGGATGAGTGTAACATAGAGGGATACACATTTTTTAGGAAGGATAGACAGAACAGAAAAGGAGGTGGGGTTGCTGTTTATGCCAAACAGGAATTAAATGTAAGTCATCTTCAGTTGGATGATGAGCCCCATCTTAGTGAGGACATGTGGCTTCGCCTGGAAAATATTAGGGAAAAGGTCTCATTTTAGGAGTGTGTTATAGACCACCCAATTCAGACAGTAATTTCAACACACATCTTTTAGTAATATCAAAAGGCAAGTTTACAGGGGATATTATAGTCATGGGGACTTTAATTATCCAAATATTAACTGGGATAACCTTACAGATGGAGGAGCACAAGAGCAGGAGTTTTAGAAGTAATCAGCGACTGTTTTTAACACAGCATGTTAAAGCACCAACAAGGGGTGAAGCCTATCTGGATTTAGTATTCTGTAATAATCAGGATAGAATTGAGGGTGTAGAGGTGATTGAACCACTAGGGTCAAGTGACCATAATGTAATACAATTCTCAGTATTTTGTAAGAGTACAGATGCAAAGACTAAAATTGTTAAGTTGAACTTTAGTAGGGCTAATTTTGAGCAGATGCACAAAGTCTAAGTAGGATAGACTGGGATAAGCTTTTAAATGTGGAGACAGTCGAGGAGCAGTGGAACAGGTTTAAAATGTTTTACATGTAATGCAGGACAGATACATACCTAAATTTGGAAGTAATAGGAAACTAAAAAACTCCACGATGGATTAATAAAGATTTAAAAAGAAGTTGCAAAGGAAAAACTGCTGTATAAGGCATATAAGACTAATGACTGCAAAGAGAACCGTAGCGTATGAGAAAATGAGGGCAACCATTAAGAAGGATATCAGAGAGGCTAAAAGACAGTTGGAGAGGAATATAGCAGATAAGGCGAAAGAAGACCCCAAGAGATTCTTTCAGTATTTTAGTAGTAAAAGAACAGTTAAGGAGGAGGTCAAGTTCATCAGGAATAGTAAAGGGAATTAAAAGATACAGACAATGAAATAGCAGATGCCCTAAACTTACATTTTTCTGAGGTGTTTACAAGTGAGCAAGTGGATAACCTGCCAGAGGTAAACACAACTACTAAGGAGGTACTGAGGGATTTGGAAATTGTAGAGGGAGAAGTGCTGCTCAGATTAAATAAGATGAAATCAAACAAATCACCAGGCCCAGATAATATTTATCCTCGTGTTCTTAAGGAGGCTAGTGAGTACATATATAAACCCTTGACACATATTTTTAGGAAGTCACTGTGCACTGGAGAGATTCCAAAGGACTGGAAAATGGCAAATATCATCCCATTATATAAAAAGGGTGACAGGGCAGATCCAAGCAACTATAGGCCAGTAAGCTTAACAAGCATCACAGGAAAATTAATGGAAGGAATTATTAAGGATAAGATTGAGCAACACATGACAAGGACAGGAGTTATTCTGAACAGTCAGCATGGGTTCAGAAGAGGGAGGTCGTGTTTTACTAACATGTTGGAATTCTATGAGGAGGCAACAAAAGGATACGATCAAAGTGGAGCTTATGATATTATTTATCTGGACTTTCAGAAAGCATTTGATAAGGTGCCACATGAGAGGTTGGGCATCAAGTTAAAAGAAGTGGGAATTCAGGGTGATGTTTTTAGATGGGTGCAGAATTGGCTCAGACACAGGAAGCAGAGGGTGATGGTGCGAGGAACCTCATCAGAACTGGCGATGTGAAGAGTGGTGTTCCACAGGGGTCAGTGCTAGGGCCGCTGCTATTTTTAATATATATAAATGATTTAGATAGGAATATAAGTAACAAGCTGGTTAAGTTTGCAGATGATACCAAGATAGGTGGATTAGCAGATAATTTGGAATCCGTTATATCATTACAGAAGGACTTGGATAGCATACAGGCTTGGGCAGATTTGTGGCAGATGAAATTTAATGTCAGTAAATGTAAAGTATTACACATAGGAAGTAAAAATATTAGGTTTGAATACACAATGGGCGGTCGGAAAATAGAGAGTACACCTTATGAGAAGGATTTAGGAGTCATAGTGGACTCCAAGCTATCAACTTCCAAACAGTGTTCAGAAGCCATTAAGAAGGCTAACAGAATGTTAGGTTATATAGCACGATCTGTGGAGTACAAGTCCAAGGAGGTTATGCTCAACCTTTATAATGCACTGGTGAGGCCTCATCTTGAGTACTGTGTGCAGTTTTGGTCTCCAGGCTACAAAAAGGACATAGCAACACTAGAAAAGGTCCAGAGAAGAGCGACTAGGCTGATTCCAGGTCTACAGGGGTTGAATTATGAGGAAAGGTTAAAAGAGCTGAGCCTTTACAGTTTAAGCAAAAGAAGATTAAGAGGTGACATGATTGAAGTGTTTAAAATTATGAAGGGAATTAGTACAGTGGATCGAGACTGGTATTTTAAAATGAGCTCATCAAGAACACGGGGACACAGTTGGAAACTTGTTAAGGGTAAATTTCGCACAAACATTAGGAAGTTTTTCTTTACACAAAGAACGATAGACACTTGGAATAAGTTACCAAGTAGTGTGGTAGACAGTAAGACGTTAGGGACTTTCAAAACTCGACTTGATGTTTTCTTGGAGGAAGCAAGTGGATAGGACTGGCGAGCTTTGTTGGGCTGAATGGCCTGTTCTCGTCTAGATTGTTCTAATGTTCTAATATAAGTTGCCTTCCTGCAATTACTTCTCAGAAACTGCCATCCATGAACTGCACAGAAAATGTAAAGGTGAAACTGAATTTGACATAGCAAAACTAGAACTCTACAGGGTAGGATTCAAAAGTAATGAGCCTCATTTTGTTCTGACGCAAACGTACCTCGCCACTCGCCCCACTTGCCGGCGACAGTGACAGTGGGTGTTGGCTTCACAACGCAACGGAGCTCCTACGAGCGGTAGGATCGGCCTTGACGGGAACCCCTGTGCGGTAGTGCGTTACATGGCGGAATGGAAAGTTCGTTAGAGCAACGGCACGCGATCAAGTTCTTCGGAGTGAAGGGGATCATCCACTACGAGTTTGTCCCGCAAGGACAGACCGTGAATGCTGCTTACTACTTGGAAGTCCTGAAAAGGCTGAAAAGAAGCGTCGCGCGCAAGCTAAGGGACATCAAGGACAGCTGGAAGCTTCACCACGATAAAGCGCCCAGCCACACCGCCTTCATCGTGAGCGCCTACCTGGGTGAACGTTCCGGTGGTCCCCCAGCCTCCCTACAGTCCGGACGTGTCGCCTTCTTCTTCTTGTTTCCGCGCTTAAAATCAGCGCTGAAAGGAAAACGCTTCGACTCGATCGAGGACATCCAAGCAAATGTCAAGGCAGCCCTTGCAACCATCCCGGAACAGGCCTACGTGGACGCCTTTGAGTCATGGAAAAGCCGCCTACAAAAGTGTATTGATGCAGTAGGTGCCTATTTTCAAGACTATTAATTATTTGTACCGATTTGCTCAATAAATTTGTCTTTTTGAACAAAGGCTCATTACTTTTGAATCCTACCCTGTATATAGCAACCACACTCAAGCAGGACAACCAAGCCTCATATCAGCTTAATGGTGCACTATATTAAGAGACACATTTGAATTAAAAAGTCACTGCTTGCAAACATCATATTTCCCAATAGATCATACAAGTAAGAACATTGCTCTAGGCTTGAAAGCAGCCTTGGATGTGTGGGGGCTGCATAAGTAATATCTAGTTGCCGTAACAACAATCAATGGGTCTAACATAGTCAAAGCAGCAGATCTGAATTATTGGACCAGATCTGAATTATTGGACCAGATTTCAGTGCTTCAACCACAGGCTTCACCTTCCAAACAAAATGTTTTGTCAAAACTTACTTTGAATATTATATAAATGTTTATGCTCTTCTATGCCTTATATTAAATTAGACAGCAATATGATAGTCCTATATAATTTATCAATTTAGGACTATCAAAGATGTTGATTATATGTTTATTGTGCAGCATGTTCACATTATTATGATTATTATCAATATTATACAAACTATTCAATATTATTAATATTATAAAAATAATATTATACAAACAGTAATCATATTAAATATGATTTAATTATTAATTTAGAAGTGTTTCTTTACTTTGTTTCTGCAATACTACAGACTTATTTGAAAGATGATGCACCCATTGCAAGAGTGGTAGGGATGTGCAAGAAGAGAGTGGGACATTTATTTTTTTATTATTATATTTATTTCAATTATCATATTTGTTTATGTATTTATTTTAAGCTATTTAGAAAATACATCATAGAAAGTAATTTTGTTCTTCTTTGGTCCCAGGTATTCAATAATTTGTGTTTTTGTTACTTGAAAAACTTTTGAGTTGATAAATTAAATATTGGTAAATAGCATCTTAGTGTGATCATGTATGCTATCATTTGCTTTTACTTTGAAATTGCAATGCAAAATGGTAAATTTGATATTTAAAGTTTATCACAGTTTAAATTGCATTGCAATATATGTAAAAATTATCAAAATATGATTTTTTCTATCAGATCGTGCAGAAATAATTTCCACATCAAAAAAACATTAAAACTTTCAAAAAGCTCTATTAAGTGAGTTCCTGAAAAACAACCATTAATGTTAGTTTCACAAAACCATATGTGAATTCGAAACTTGCCTATTTCGCTTATCACTATTCCTGATCATGTTACAAATTTAAAAACATATGAAAGCAATACATCAGCTAACTATTTACCAGCTATCTTGAGTTCTAGTGTTCCTGTGCACAGATACAGCAGTATTAAAGATACCAACCTTTTAAGAAGATGACTGATGCTGTGTGGACTTTGATCTTGGTTCAAGTGTGTAATGTTACTTGCAGTGAAGTTCAATTGTTTGTTTTTGACACATAATCCTTTGATTGTGTCTATGGTGTGGGGTGGTGTGGTGCATCCTAACTGAACTCACTTTGAATGGTAGGCTTTTTACTGTGTCCAATACATCTTCATGAAGAAAAGAAGCACTCTTTCTGACAAAACAGGCCAAAAAGAACAACATATAATTTAGGCATTGACATTCCCTTTCAAAAGTATGGCTTTTTTTCTTCAAAATTGGCTTCAGTTACTGGTACAGAGGTGATAAGAGGTCACCTTAGAGTTAGTTTTCCTAAAGGGAGTACAGATGGTGTTCAAAGAGTATCTAGGTCTAAGAGGTAGCTATTGGTAATTAGCTCGAAGTACACTTCTAGGAATAAGTCAAAGCTTGGTCATAAGGGCATGAATGTCTCTTTGAGAGCAGGTAAGGGGTCAGCTTGCAGTTACAAAGCTTAAGAAGGAAAGTTCTTCTAGGCACCTTTTTAACTGGGAAATTCTGCAGAGACGTCAGTGCATCTTCAATTCAAACCAATGGTAATTAAAATAAAATTCCAAAGGCTAGTCTGAACAGTAAAAGTGTCCATGTGGAATAGGGATGTTATGTGAGCTGAGGAGCATTATCCACTTTTTCCTTCCTAATACTTGTCCCCAGTATACGTATTCCTTAACTTGTTGTGTGGTTTTAATAGAATTGGCCAGAATATCTCTTTATAACACCTAATCTAAATAATAATGCTGGACTGACATGAACATAAAACTCTTGTTGTCATCATGTTAGGGCTCATTTATACTTCACGCTCAGAACGCATATGCGCACACATTATAGTTGCCATGCGTTCATTTGCTGCATTCTCTGAGCAGGTCCTCAGAAGTTAACATGATGCTTGTGCAAGTTGCAATACCAGCAAAAAGTGTGTGTGTTTGTGTGTGTGTGGATTGTTAAAAGTCTGAACATGATGTCAGTCTCTGTTTACTATCTACATGTGACAGAAAGCCTCTATGCAGATCCTACAGGATAGATGTGCGTGCTTCGATGTTTGATGAATGGTTCGATGTGGTGAAGCAAAATGCCGACATACAGATGCATTCATGGTGCTTTTATATTCAAGCGTCACATATTCCCGATCGTAATGACACTATATATTTTAAAAGTCTCACATACCACCTTCTCTGCCGTCTTTTTTTTCTGTGACTTCCTCCTGACCTGATAGTAGTGGCAAACAGCAATAGATCCCCATACAGAACACATTAAATATATATTTCAACTCTCTGCACATTTAGAATCCTTATACTTGATATAACTTTCATGATAAAAAGCATTACAGTATGTATGTTACATTTTACAGATAAGTCGTTAACTTCGTTTAAATAATGAATACTGTTAATAATTACACACATGGGGGTGACACGGTGGCGGAGCGGTAGCACTGCTGTCTCGCAAGAAGTCACATTGCTGGTATTCCCTGCTTGGAGTTTACATGTTTTTCTGCTGGTTTTCCACAGTGAGCTCCAGTTTGATTCCAAGGATATGCAGATTTAGTAACACTAAAATGATGCTAGTGTATGTGATTACTTGTATTCACCTTGTGACAAGCTGATGTCCCGTCTAAGGATTGTTTCTGCCTCATGCCCAGTGCTTGCTGTAATGGATACATCCCTCGATTGATGGATTTAATCATTAAGCATCCTTTTTAGAGATACTGCGGTAAGGTGTCATCGGAATTTAATGGGTGTTCCAGGCAATTCACAACACAGCAAAGCCAAACCTGTTCTCACCGTGATAATATCTCGCACTGCCACCTGGTGGATTCCTCCAGATTTACGTAAAGTATGTGTGTATGTATAAATAGTAAAACGCTTGAGTAGCAGGAGCGTCCGCTGGAGCATGTGTCGCGTCGTGTGAAGTATAAACTCGGCCTTAGACTGGCCTCATGATCTCAATTGCCTTTAATACTGAACCTATCTAACTGAATTACACCCAAGAACATTTCAAATTTCTGAACTTTTTTAATATCTACAGTATTTTGTAATTTGGCTACTTGATTCTCCAGTATGACCTCACGCTCCAATTCTATGGCTGTAATGCCCTGCTGTACATAAAAATTACTGCTGTATGCACATCCACAGTGGGTAGATCGACCTCCTGACTTAATGATAGTGTGACTATATGTATACTTCATGTATGTATAACAGAAATTGATTGCTTCTCATGGAATATTCCACAAGAACTCAAAAGAAATAAGTTCTCTTTAAAACATGGTTCTGACAAAATTATATGCTCATACTCTGCAAGTAGCCTTATAATTTTACTTTACCTTTGCAAACATTCATTCCTGTTATCATCTATGTGAAACTGCCCAATTGTGACATTATTGAGTATTGAAATATTTTGTCACAGTTTTATCATCTCTATTTATAATGACTTCACTGCATACAGCAGCAAAAGATGACAATAGGTTTAGACTGGAGTTAGTAACAAATGATGGCCAGTGAATTGTGCAGTTTTTAATACAAAAGAAGAAAAAAGTAACGCAAAAGTAATGCACTGTTTGTAATGATTTACATTGTATAAATGATTACATATATAATTACTTTTTTGTAAGCAATGAGTAATGTAACTAAGCAATTTTTAAACGTAATGTTCCTGAAAACTGTTGATCTCTATTTCAGTGTTTATTTGGAAAGATTCTTCTTTATTAATATTTGACTTCAGACCGAAAATATGTCTATATACTCTTGTGCTGAATTGCTGTTCTTCATTGACAAGTATTAATAGTAGTACATGCTGTTTTTACAAGATATTCTGTTAAAACCATACCGTACACTATACTAATTTTGTCTGCTCCATTTAAAAGCTCTGCCTATTACTTCATAAGGTTTTTTTTGTCACTTTGTCAGCTACTATTGCAATGTATGACTCTTTCTTGTTTTATATTGTAATTGTATGTGATTTGTACAGTTCTATTTGATAGATTTTCAAATTTGTTAAGTATGATTTAAATATTCTCTAATAGTGAATGTATTGGTAATACTGTAAACAGGAATAACTTCTAATTTTTCCAGTTCAAGATTTAATGTTCAGAGGCTTCTTTGAAGAATACCTGCTGCTGATTGTCACCTTGGTGTTGCTGTTGTCCCTGGCAACCCATTCCCAGCTAGACATCAAAGGACCAAATTTCAAAACACACTCACTTCTCCAAGAAATCAAAGCTAAGAGAATCAGTTTCGTAAGACAGCCAAGAGTTACTGTATAATTTAGTTGAACATGACCTCAAGCTTACAGCAGCCTCTCACCTGATGCATCGGAACACTGCCAAAAGCATAAGCTTTTCCAGAATGGCTGATGAATTAACTCTCTTGATCAGTGGAACACCTCTCTAGCTTGCCTTTTCAAAAATGGAGACTGCCAGCCCAATCTGACAGTCTCTTCCATGCAATAATGAAGCATGCCAAATCGATATGCGGAAAGACGATCCGCTGTGGCAACCCCTAACGGGAGCAGCTCAAAGAAAAAGTTAACTATGACAATTCCGCAATATCCTGTGCTTTTACAATTTATACCTGCTTTTATTTATTTATTCTGCTCTAGAATCCTTGCCACTAAAATGTTCTCAATTATCACATAAAGCATAGTTCCCATCCAGTGTTTCCGATACTGTCTTCTCTGAGGAGATCATTTGCAATGGGTTTAACAGTTCCTCAAAAAACTCCTTCCATCTGTCAATGAAATCACAGTCAAGTCAATGTTCTCCTCTGCCTTCCTGAAACCAGCCTAGGTAAACTCTTGTCAACACTTTCTGAGCTATCAAATGGTTTGCCAGAACCTTTTCAATTGTGCTTGGCTTCACAATCACTGCAGTGTATATTTATTGACAGTTTATCAAAATTTAGGAAATGCAGAAGATTAATGCTTTTAATTTGAATTTTGTAACAAAAAGAGTGAAATATTTTACGGATTTTTTAAATGTACTAAAGGATTTGTACATTTGTGTGCTTTAACCTTTAGCATATTTGAAGCTAGCTTAATATGAGTAATTAAGGTAAAATGCCAATTTCTGACTTTTTAATAAACAGTAAAACTTATTCTGGCACAGAAATAATAATAATTGTATTTTTTAAAGAAGGTTCTATGAAAAGAACAACTGAAGACCAACTAAATATATATTGCATTTAAGTTGTTTTCAAAATTAGCTATAAAAAGAATTTTCATAGCCTGGGTCAATTTCCATTAAGTTTTTCCCTTTTAGTGTATGTGGTCACTCTTACCTATCTAAATGTCCAAAACAACTGACTTTATTGCCAGAACAGATCCTATTTCGTTGGATCCAGTAAACGTTGCTTCTCTTTAAGCACGCGGCTAGCTGTACTGCTACAATGGAAAAAGTTTTCAACGCACCTCACCCAGCCAAGCAAGCAGGCAATTGTTGGAATTTTTTGAGCACCCTGCAATAACAAAGTGAGTGTGTGCACAAAGAAGCTGGCATCAAGTATCTTCATAAGCTGTACCACACAGATGATATATATTAGTGGAGTTTTCAGTCACAATGGCTGATTCTTTTTCTTTTATATTCCATTCATCAAACTCCACTGTCAACAAGCATCAGCACTAGATCCTCATTTTAAAACACTTCCTTTCTTGTTTGAGGAGGAACTGAGAGGACATATTATTGAGACTGAATAATGTGCCTACTACACATGAGCAACTGAAGGTATGTGTAACTTATAGAATTATAGAAAGACAAGTCTTCTTATGGTAGCTTTAATTTCAACTACAGTGGAACCTCGTTCCGGAAACGTGCTCGCAGTCCAAAGCACTCATATATCAAAGTAAATTTCCCCATAAGAAATAATGGAAACTCAGATGATTCGTTCCACAACCCAAAATTATTCATATAAAAATGATTAATACAAAATATAAAGTAAAAATACATAAAACAAATTAACCTGCACTTTACCCTTAAAAAGAATCATGGCTGGTGTGAGTGAGTTTCTAAACTCTTGTGGGATTCCACCCAACGGAACAACACGCGGAAGAATGTCCCAAAGAAATCGCAGTCTCCCAGTGCTGTAGCAGTTCACCGTATAAGCGTATCCAAAAAGATCGCAGACATGCTGTAAGCGCCTGCCGTCGATGGGTGATACAAGGAACATTATAAAGATCCCGCTACAATAAATAACCGCGCTGTTGCTGTTTCAAGCTGAATAAAGCTGGTGTTGTTAAAGTACTGAGACTCAGCTTCGTGTTTTGGGGCGCAAGACGGGGACTCGCACTTCACAGCACACACATGCCGCACACACACACAGTCACAATGCTGTAGTAAACAGTATACGCTCGTACGGCTGTTGACTATATGAGTGAGGCACGCAGACTCAGATGGATAATAGGAGACGATTGCCCTCAAGAGAAGAGAGAGACGCGCGCGCGAGCAAGAGAGATAAGGAGAGTGAGGGAGAGACAGAGAGAGAGAGAGGCGCGAGCAAGCAAGAGAGATAAGGAGAGAGAGAGAGAGAGAGAGACGCACGCGCGTGAGAGAGAACAATCTGCTCAGTTGTGATCACATGACGCTCAGCAGATAAAGTGTATCTATACTACTCGTATTGCAAGACATCGCTCGTTTATCAAGTCAAAATATATTAAATTAGCTCGTCTTGCAAAACACTCGCAAACCGAGGTTCCACTGTAAGTAATTATTTTATATGTCCAATAGGGTAATAAATTTGGCTAATAGTTTAGTTGAAGGAAGTTTACATGGAGATTCATAACATATGAATAGGTTTTTGAATAACATTTATTATTTTTAGATAATATTTGATTATTTTAGAACAATATTAATCGCAAGATGACATAGACGTTTTATAAAGTATATGCCATTGCACTGTATTAAAACAAGTATACTCCCATAATGTGTGGATTCTGCTATGTCGATACTTACATGTGTTAGTTAAATTATGGTGAATTCTGAATGAGTGCAGCGCTATGAAAAAGGTTTTTTCGTTTTTGAAGAGGAATGATATTTTGTTCCATACCTTCCAAATACTGATGTGTTCATTACTAAACAAGTATTTTTTCTTAAATGTCATTCCATGCTTATCTATGTTATGAAGTCACTATGTAGTCACCCTTCAAATAAAGAGTTATTGAAATTTGTCACATTATATTAATGTTTCCTATGCACAGTTAAGAAATCTCTAAAAAAGCCACCACTTCAAATATAACAGTGCACGCTAAATCAGTCAAGATAAAATCAATGTAGAATCGAATTGGGGAATTGTGAATCATGACAACTGTGCCAATACCCAGATTTGAAGGGCATACAGATTTAAACATGAGTTTAAAATAGATGATTTTATATTCCATTACCTGAAAATAACAAGGCTGTGGACTGCTCCTTTCTTCTGTTTCCATTTTTTCATCCTCACGTGTTACATCAGTGTCTGAAACATTATTTAAAATTAAATTGTACTAGAAAAACACTTAATTGTCTCATCTTAAGAGAAGAATAATAAAATAATGGCTATAAACAGACTATCACAGTAACTAAGCAGACATTTATTTTCAAATATTCCTGTAAATGACAATGTGTGACAGGATGAATGATTAGTCTGGAGAACCTGACAAAGTCAAGTAAAGTACCAAACATGTTGCGACTATACAATGAGGAAAAACACGATTCTCAGCATGGAAAACCAAAAAAAAAAACAAAAAACAATCTGGACACTTGTAGAACAATGACATTCGTAACTGTAGCAGTTTGAAACTTCAGTGGCACAAGTTTGTGCAGTGAGCTGATAGAAAGTGACAATGTCATATTTGTGATGTTCCTTGGCCCAGTAAAAAAAAGAAAATAGCACTAACTTCTTCATGAAGCTGCAGACATATTTAACATGTACTGTATACAGTATATGAAGGACTAGAGCTGCCAAAACATCCCACTAAACTTCATTACAATTAAATTCAGTGACCCTTTTAAACACTTCAAATACAGTACATAAAATAACAAATTTAATATGCTTTTTGATTCTGGTGATAGATTTTGGAAGGACAAAGAGATGCACTTGAGCTGAGCAAGTTTAAAGACTCTGCTGTAAACTGGGGTCCAATGTCTATATTCTTCAGAAAAATTCTGAATTTCAGAATACTTCTATTTGATTTACTAATTTTGTAATTCTAATCTGTGTTATATGCAAACTTTGTACCCAACATTGCTAAGGCAGACTCTGCTGCTGATATTCCTGAACAGGATAACTGACTACTGAAAATTAACAGGTGAATTTTGTTAAGAGGTTTTACCTTTCTTTTCACATGCTGTCTTGTTGGTTGTGTTGTTGTTTAGCTTATCCATCACTGGAAACTGTTCCTAATAAAGAATATTATCAAAGATGAACAGTTGTTAGTGACATGTATTTGCAGTAAAACACATCAAGAATAAACTTCTGGTGTTCTACTTTATTAGAATTTAAAGCACAAGTGTAAAACATAAAAGCAAAGTAGAACTCTTGAAAAACTGGACATTAAATTATATAAATTCATGTGAATGATTAATATATTGATTCATTTTACCCCCTAAATTAAAGAAAGATGCCTGTTTCAAAAAATGACATCAGTATGAAAGCATTATACTCATTACATATCCAGTGTTTCAGCATTGGGGCAAGTTTCTCTGACAATATCAGACATAGCGCCCAACTGTTAAAGGTTACAGCTGAAAGAGTTATTCTATCTTACAATTATCAGTTCGTACAGACTTTTAAATTGTAAATCCAATCATGATTTTGCAGCTTAACTTAAGAATGGGACCATTCAGCTAGGTTTATGAGGCCTAAACAGCCCAGGCACATAGGAAGGGGCAGTAGAAAAAGTTGCATGTCTCTCTGTTTCTTCCACAGTTCTGATGCCACACTCAAAGGAAGATCAATGAGTTCAATAAGATATCACCCACTTCTTCACTTGAGGCCTACAACCATCTGTCCATCTCTTTAAAGTATATTTCACCTGATACTTCAGGCATCTAGCAGCCAGGTGGAAGCATTGGCCTTTGCAGGGTGAAGTACAACAGTGACAGCCTGCAGCATGCATGCGCATCTTACAACTCTGGCCAACCTCACCAATAAAGGCAATTTTTCATGCTGTAACCTCAAATCTCTGCAAGTTTCTTTATGTATACTATCACAGAATCATATTCAGCAGGTTTTCAACATGTCCATTCCAGCAGACCAGCCAAACACAGTACACATTCAGAAAAATAAAGCTGGTGGGTCATTAGACAACCAAGGCAGAGTTGGCTATATGAAGTGCAGTTTATGACCCCCAGATTCATGCTTACAATGACAACCAGGAAGCTAGCAACTAGAGACAACATGGAAGTGTTTCATTTGATATTTGAGAGAATGGTTAGCCTGTTTTGCTGGCGAAAAATACACTAGGCTCATATACTATCTCAGTTCTTATCTGGTGAGGCCCCTCAAGGTTAGAAGCCTTATACAAAATCCTTCCGACCCGATTATAAGGTACTGAAAAAATATTCTAGCCATTTATGAAGTTATATCAGCTTTAGTAAACTAAATATTTCAGATGAGAACCTATGATTTAGAGGAGTAAGAGACCAAATGTGGTAAATCTTGCTTTTTTCTTTTCTTTATAATAATTCTTGACCATTTTTTGTACTTTAATAGTTTGCTCTTGACAATTCAATTTTTTATCGCTATGACAGTGACATTATCTTGCCTTCAGTTTCTATGAATTATATCCCACATTTTGAATATTAAAAAACATTTACCTTGTGTGCTCCTCAGAAGTTGTTTTGGTTAAAGAATTCATTATTTGTAGGTCTGGCTTTTTGTAACCATTATCAGTTTTGACCAAATACCTTTGCCTTACATTTTTGGCTTTGATACTGTCTAGATATTATTTTAGAAAACAACCTTTGCCTGTTATTTGACACTGATTCCCTTTCCTCACTTAGTTTTAGTTCATTTCCCAGTTCTCCTCTCAATTTATTTCAAAGTGCATAAAATATTCACCTCAAATGTGCATAAAAACAAATCTTTGATAAGCAGGGTCAATTTATATTATAAGGTCTTACAACAGAACAATTAATTCAACTAGTAATAGCAACTCATGCTAGGTCAGTGCAGTGGCACTTCTGGGTACATTGGAAGAGCTTTCAGCAGTAGTCAATGGATATTGCTATATGGTTGCAAGACATGAACGCGTTATCCAGTGACTGGAGACAAAATTGGACTCCTTGATACTATGTCTCTTCAGAGAATCCTTGGATACCACTGGTTTAACTTTGTGTCGAATGAGCACTTGCTTACAGAGTCCCAGGTGAGGCACATTACCTGCATTGTAAGGGAGTGTCAGTTATGGCACTACAGCAATGTGGCGTGATTCCTGTGGGTGATCTGGCTCACAGGATCATCATTGTTGAGGACCCAAGCAGATGGAACGGGCCAAAGGGACGCCCACATAGCATCTGGCTGTGGCAGATAGATGGTTATTTCCTCTGGGACTGGACCGTATGTCTGCCTGGGAGATTGCCAACCTAGATCGCGAGCCATTTTGTCATGTGGTGTGTGCGGCAACGTGCTGTACCATTGCATGCTCCCCAACTTGACCTGATGCGATGTACAATGATACAGAAACTTGCCTCAGTAAGAACAAAGGAGAAGGAAAAATCAATGGCTAGAAATTCACTCCAGCTGCCAGATTGGCTGCGACAGGCTGAAGGGCAGACACCTCCACATCACATCGACCTGTGAAGTGAAAAATGCAGTCATCATCTGCACATTTTTCTACTCTAATTATCTAATGTGTTTTTCTCTCCGGAAACCCTCTGCACCTGTCTTTGGGCTTTCTTTAAAATTTGTTGCTTTACAAGTCAACAATACTGTGTCATACCAGTGTGCTTAGAAGACCCTAGAGAGGTAAGCAATTCCAGAGAGGTGAGAGTGCTCTGAAGTGCAGGCCAAAGACAACCTCTGACCACACTTCGGCTCCCAAAGAGAAACTTGTCCCTTCTGGGACATTCCCTAAATATTCAGCCCAGAGTCCAAAGATGGATGCTTATTTAGGGATCCAACTCCACAAAGAGACAAAGCTCTGTGAGTCTGTATAAAAGAAGACTGAAGACAGATAAGACAAACTGTGTCTTAATCTCAGTTATGTTTTCATTGTTTTATTAAAAAAGGTGACAATAGGTTTGTCAACCTGAGCTAATTGCTCAGCTGTTTCTCCAATCCTTGAACCCATTTTCGACCAGTTGACAACTGTCAAACAGCAAAGTAACAAGCACTATTATTTCACTTAATGATTCATTAAGAATTTTAAGAGTTTTAAAGGTTTAACAATTTTATTTACATAACAATGTGTGCTAGCAGGACTAAAGAGAAGACATTAATTTTTGATGCCACAGCTGACTCTACCCTTTCTAATATTATTAATAATCTAACTTTGACACCTATTCCAATAACCATAACCCTAGCAATTCCAAAAGTGAATACCATAAGGCTAAGCATAAACTGAAAAAAACTAAATTAACAATTTACTATGACATACTGAAGGCTTATCTTACCAAATACAATAGTATTAGCAAAACACTTCTCCAAAATTATAAACTATAGTTCAGGAAATCTGAGGATATTATTTTCAACTTCTGACTGTCTCCTGAACTAAGCTCAGTCAATGACATGGATGCTAATGCCCACACTTATTAAATGTGAGGCTTTTACAGCATTTTTTGTATAAATTAAACAATAATGTTGCAGTGCTACATTAAAGGACTTCAATTACCAGAGCTGCTGGGAGGAGGAAGATGGGGCATCGGATTTGAAAAGGAGGCAACAAGACACAAAGGAAAATAATGATCATCTTTTGTTACTATATCTCTTTCTCAGGGGCAGCAAACTCTGATTACAATTAGGCCAACCCCACCCCCTTAATGATTACAGTATTTTCTAGATTACTGTTCTGTTCCCTGCACGTGGCTTGTTAAAGTTGCTTTGTCTGGTTTGGGAGTCTTTATCCACAGATTGCACTCCATTCATTGCAAATCAACATTGGACATTCAGTACCACAGTAGGATAAACTTTACATTTCTTTCAGGAGGCTCTTCACTGGGGTCAAATTATTCTAATCATCCATTACATTTGTGAAACTGGACTGTGTTATGGACTTTGTGTTTAATTATTTTTTCTGTAAATAGTTATACATAAATTTGTACAATATACACTGCAACATTATAAGGCATAGTATAACACATACCTCAAGAACAAACCTAACTCTGTAAACACCGTGAATTAAACATTGTTACTAAAATTAGCCTAACTAATCTTTGTATATCTTTGATCTTGTATTTCACTAAGTGAAACGTGGCTTAGCTCCGATGGTGCAGCTGTTTTAATCGAATCTGCGCTTCCGAATTACAGCTTTGTTCATGTGGATCACCAAGGTAAGAAAGGCAGCGGTTTAGCAAACATTTACTCGAGCTGGTTAAAGTGTAAAGATGTCGGCTTTGGCAAATTCAATTCCTTCGAGTATCATGCCATTGTTATTCATGGAGTTTCTCAGTGTCTAGTATTGTCTGTGTATAGATCTTCTAAATACATTGCGTCTTTCTTTGAGGAATTCTCAGGCTTGGTGTCAGTTGTAATTACGAACTATGATACGTTCCTAATAGTCGGTGACTTTCATATCGATAATCAATGTGACCCAAAAATAAAATAATTCATGAATCTCCTGGACTCTTTTGAAATGAGCCAGCATATTAGTCAGCCTACGCACAAAGCAGGTCATACGTTAGACTTAGTAATTACTAAAGGACTAAAAGTTGAAGCACAGATCATTGATATTGGTTTATCAGACCATTTTCTCTTACTATTTAATATAGAAATAATGAGAGAAAATATTCATGAGAAGCATATTGTTAAAAAACACTTCTTTGATTCATCAGCAGCTTCAAAATTTACAAACATTCTAAGCAACCAGTCAGAATAATGTAAATAGTAAGGTGGAAAATTTTAATACTAAGGTAAGAGCTGATGCGGACATAGTCGCACCTAAAAAGACAATTATAAAATCTTCTAGCATTGTTATACCATGGAAGACCCAAAGAGTGTCTGATCTAGAGAACATGCCGGAGAGCTGAGGGCAAATGGAGAAAAACTAAACTGATTATCCACTATGAGATACTGAAGGTTAAAATAACAGAATACAACA
>NC_053154.1:73880397-73929425 GCF_016835505.1 Polypterus senegalus | reverse complement strand
TATGAGTACTTTGTTTATATTTTCTCATAACCCCCTGCTCAGTCCAGGTTTTACCCAAAAATATTTACTGTATGGTTAATTATGCTGTTGACTGCGCACAAATCTGCAGAAATCTGTGAATATAAAGACCTTTAATACAAGAACATTTGCAGATTGTACAACATAAGGTTTACCTCTAAATAGGAAACCAAACTAAACATCACAGAGAATCTGAATGCGGATCAAGTGACAACCAAAGAACCTCATCACATGACAGTCATACATCAAATTTTTGGAATAAATCCATTTTCCCCATTCACTCAGCCATGTGAAAACTTCCATTTTCATGTGCTTTCATAAAAATTTGTTTTCGTGGGTTGAAAAATGACTTTTTCAAAGTGAACTGAGAGCCAAAAACAAATAAAATAGACCTGTTCCGGTATTTATCAGTTCTCTCAGAATTACTCCTAGGAATAGCACTAAAAGTCTAGAACATTAGAAATTTGCCCTTAACAAGTTTCCAACTGTGTCCCCGTTTCTTGATGAACTCATTTTAAAATAACAGTCTCAATCCACTGTACTAATTCCCTTCATAATTTAAAACACTTCACTCATGTTACCTGTTAATCTTCTTTTGCTGAAACTGTAAAGGCTCAGCTCTTTTAATCTTTCCTCATAATTCAACCCCTGTAGACCTGGAATCAGCCTAGTTGCTCTTCTCTGGGCCTTTTCTAGTGCTGCTATGTCCTTTTTGTAACCTGGAGACCAAAGCTGCACACAGTACTCAAGATGAGGCCTCACCAGTGCATTATAAAGGTTGAGCATAACCTCCTTGGACTTGTACTCCACAGATCGTGCTATATAACCTAACATTCTGTTAGCCTTCTTAATGGCTTCTGAACACTGTCGAGAAGTTGATAGCTTAGAGTTCACTATGACTCCTAAATCCTTCTCATAAGGTATACACTCAATTTTCCGACCGCCTATTATGTATTCAAACCTAACATTTTTACTTCCTATGTATAATACTTTACATTTATTAACATTAAATTTCATCTGACACAAATCTGCCCAAGCCTGTATGCTATCCAACTCCTTCTGTAATGATATAACAGATTCCAAATTATCTGCTAATCCACCTATCTTGGTATCATCTGCAAACGTAACCAGCTTGTTACTTATATTCCTATCTAAATTATTTATATATAGTAAAAACAGCAGCGGCCCAAGCACTGACCCCTGTGAAACACAACTCTTAATATAAGCCAATTCTAAAGAGGTTCCTCGCACCATCACCCTCAGCTTTCTGTGTCTAAGCCAATTCTGCACCCATCTAAAAACATCACCCTGAACTCCCACTTCTTTTAATTTGATGCCCAACCTCTCATGTGGCACCGTATCAAATGCTTTCTGAAAGTCAAGATATATAATATCATAAGCTCCACTTTGATCGAATCCTTTTGTTGCCTCCCTGTAGAATTCCAGCATTTTAGTAAAACACGACCTACCTCTTCTGAACTCATGCTGACCGTTCAGAATAACTCCTGTCCTTGCCAGGTGTTCCTCAGTCTTATCCTTAATAATTTCTTCCATTAATTTTCCTGTAACTAACTAGGATAAGAAATTTTCCTACTTCAGAATAGGACATGAGAAATAGCTGTGAAGGGTCCTACAGCCACTTCCAGCAAGCGGCCATGTTTGAGAATGAATGATGCCACAATTTTACGCCACCCCTTACCGCAAACTGGTATTCAATTATGACATTTGTAGTTTTTTGATACTAACGCTAAGACTTCACTACAAAGTTGATAATAATAATAATAATAATAATAATAATAATAATATTCAAAGTAGTAGGAGAAGAAGAAGAAGCTGCACATAATAATTGCCAATTTGCAACAAAATAAAGAATAATACTGTGACAATCACTGAGATGGAAAAACCAAAACACACACACCATTGTGTATTTAACAATGAATGATCCACAGCTTCATAAAGTAGCAGTTTATAAACAACTATGACTAAGTTAAATTAACTCTTCCAGTACTCCTGATCATCTTCTAAAGTCTCATGTTATGTTTCACTACATGATCCCCACCCCCTTATCTTCTGGTTCTATTTACGTACCTCCCTGGGAATCTCCGACTACCTTCTAGAACCATATCAGGCTTGTAAAGTGTAACATGAATGTTCCTGGTGTTCGTGGAATGCAGAGCTCAGTGTACCTGTGTGACATTTGGCTATCGATCACCCATCCAGCCCAACTTATCTTCAGGGTGTTATGGTGGCTAAACAGTTCAGTTTGCATCCATGACACCTGTGTGTTGATACTGTGATATCATTTGTAGTTCACATATGCATGGTCATCTACACTTGGGGCAATGATCTTTATGTGTGTGCTGCTTTGCATGAATGAAACTTGCTTTAACATTCGCTAATGTGGAGATGTGAGGAAATGTTTACATTTTCCTATTACCACATGCATTTTTAAGGCATTTAAAGTTTGGAGCAAAATTTCGAGAAACAGTTGCTTGTGAAGTGCACAGATCATTGCTGTTGCAAAGCTGCATTTATTCTGTGACCAAAAAAGTAATGTTACCAACAAATTTTTATTTCAAGTGACAGCACGTCTTCTCTGTGTAGATGGATTAATTACATCATATATAGGATTTCTTATTCTACAGTACCTCTGTTAAATCAGTTTCTGTTTTGGATTAATTGTTGTATGTCATTTCCAAAACATTCAGCCTTTTGTGTTATGTCTGTGCTGATCTCTGACTGAATGCCATCTTCTGACAGCTCCAAGTGAGTTAGGACAGCTCACAAGCTCTCCTACGTCCTGGTGAAGTTAAATGTAGTTGCCTAAATTAGGAAAGCTGGCAAAATGTTTACATACAGTATTAAGAGTAAGAACAAATGTGCATCACTTTGATAGTTTTGAGCAGGTTAGCACTGTTTTCTTACTCTGAGACGCTTGCTGCATAGAGGCATTGTTTTCAGATGTATCCATGCTAGTGTTAAATGAGCCTCACTCTCTCTTCAACTGTCAGCATGGAGTTTAAAACGACTGGCTGACCAGACCACAACCAATCAGATCCTAATATCCCTACATTCCCTGTCTACCAGCATCTAAAACCTATTGCATGCAAGATTACACATTCTAAGTGTTGCTTTGAAATTGTAAAAAGGGAATTGTTTAATGAACTTATCAGCTCTGGGCAAAGAAAGCACTTCTTCTTTTTCTCTTAAACTATAGACAGCCTGTAGTAAATAAGTAATTTAAGAAATAAAAGAACATGTGTGAATAAGCTAAGTTGCGAAACTGTTTAAATAAACATTGAAGACAAGGACTGAGTTTTTAAATATTCAGTGATCTGTTATCCTAAACATCATTTTATCTCTAAGATGCCCAGCATAACAGTTCAGTTAATATTTAGACCATCATCTGCCTGCATTTTATATTTACCTACGTGGACAGTTTCCATCTCTCGTTTATTTGACTATAAATGTTAACATGCACACATCTGTCTTGTTCCCAGGTAAAGATTAACAGCAGTTTCAAGATTACTAGAGTAAGCTCAATGCCTCTCAACACCTGAGTGATGCTCACCTTCTGGAGTGCTGCTGCTTTCCTCACATGTGAAATGTGCTCCTCCACTGGGTTACTTCTGGCCTGGAATAAAAACAGCAGGAAAAATTCAAAGTGTATTAAATTAATGTAAACCAAATATGGGCAGCACAGTAGTACAATTCAGTTCCTGGCCGGGTCATTCTGTCTTTAGTTTGAATATTCTTCCCATGTTAGCCTTGTGTTTTTATATGTACTTTGGTTTTAAACAAACAACATAAAGTTTTGTGTTACCAGGAAACTTCAAACTGCCCTAGAATTGGGGGTGGTATTTTGGTTCCTAGCTAGCACCTGGTGCTGCTAAGATAGGTTACAGTTCCCACAAAACAAAATGAGAACAAGACGATTCAGAGAAAGAACACAAAGGCACAGATGATAAAAGGAAACAAACAACAAGCAACAAAGGCTGATTGACAAAGCAAATTCTGTCCTCTGGATCCCCTCACTAATTCAGAGCCTGAATTGTTGAAGCCATTGCTACTGTCAGACAGATGGGGATTGTCCTAACTAGGGTCTGATTTATGTCCTTTTCACTTATGAGTGTGTGTTCTCTCGTAAATCGTCCAACTTTTGTGTGGTTTTCATTTAATCAAGACAGAAATGTCCCCACCCTTATATATACAGGTATATATATATATATATATATATATATATATATATATATATATATATATATATATATATAATGCCTTCAGAAAGTATTTTGTCCGCTACACTTTCTTCAGACCTTTTCTGTTTTGCAGTATTATACTAAAATCATTTAAATTCAGTTTTTTCCCTTATCAAACAGTGCAGTCGGTACCCCCAGAATGACAAAGTTTTGCAAATTTATCAAAAATAAAGAACTTAAAATATCACACTGACACAAGCATTCCGACCTTGTACTCAGTACTTTATTGATGCACCTTTGGCAGCAATTACAACCTTGAGTCTTTTTGGGTTTGGCACACACCTGGATTTAAAGATTTCCTGGCATTCTTCTCTGCATATCCTCACAAGCTTTGCTAGGTTATATGGATACCAACAGTGGACAGCTGTTTCAGGTCTCTCCTGAGATGTCCCATTGGGTTCAAGTCTGTGCTTTAGATAGGACACATTCACAGGAATCTTTCCTAAGTCACTCCTGTCTTTCCTTTGTGCTTAAGGTCATTGTCTTGCTGGAAGGTGAACCTTCGTCCAGTCTGAGATCCTGAGTACTCAGGTTTTCATTAATGACATTTCTATACTTGGATCCATTCAGCTTTCTCTAAATCCTGAATAGTCTCCCAGTTCCTACAACTAAAAAAGAACCCCACAGCATGATTCTGCCTCCACCATGCTTTGCCACTGCAATGGTATTGCACAGGTGATAAGCACTGCCTGGTTTTCTCCAGACGTGATGCTAACAATTAAGGATAAAAACAGTTCGATCTTGTTCTCATGAGAACAGAGAAGCTTGTGTCTCATAGTTAGAGAGCTATTTAGGTGTCTTTTTGTAAACTCAAAGTGAGCTTTAAGGTGTTATCTGGCCACTCTGTCATAGAGATCAGATTGGTGGAGTGCTGAGGTGATAATTGTCCTTCTGGAAGTTTCCGCTGTCTCCACACATGTTCTCTGAGGCTCATCCAGAGAGACCACTGGATTTTTGGTAACCTTTCTTTACAAGTTCTTTCTCCCCTGATTGCTCAGTTTGACTCCGCAGTCAACACTAGGAGCAGTTGTGTTTGTTCCAAGCTTATTTCATTTAAGAGCCATGGTGGTCACTGTACTCTTGAGAACTTTCAGTGCTGCAGAATATTACTTGTAGCCTTGCTCAACACAGTTTCTAAGCTCTTCAGGCATTTTCTTTAATGCTTGGCATCTGGTCTGATATACCCTGCTGTCCATGAAACTTTGTATGAGCTGGTATGTGCCCTTCCTAATCATGTTTAGTCAATTGAATTGACCAGAGGTGGAAGCCAAAAAAGATCTAGAAACATCTCAGTGATGATCAAAAGAATGGGATGCACCTGATCCAAATTTCAAGTATCATAGCAAAAGGTCTGAATACTTCTTTATTTTTAAGTAGTCTGAAAAACTTCCTAAATCACGGTTTTTGTTTTGTCATTCTGAGGTACTGAGTGTTGTTTGATGAAGGAAATAATGAATTTAGCAGAAGGTTGCAGCACACAACAAAAAAAAAAGTAAAAAGTCAAGAGGATAGAATACTCTTTGAAGGTATTTATATATATGGGCAGCATGATGGCAGTGGGTAGTCTCTCACTGATCCACCACTCTGGGTTCAAAGTCTTCATCTGTGAGGAGTCTGTCTGTTCTCTCCATATCTATACAGAGGTTTCTTCAGGTACTGTAACTTCATCCCAAAGACATGTTACACTAATTGATTGCAAATTAGCCAAGTGTCTGCGTGAGTGGGTCAAGGGTTGGCTTCCACTTTTTACCCAGTACTGCTGGAATAATCTCATGTCCCCAGTGACCCTAAATTGGATTAAGTGGGTTTCAGAAGGTTATGTCTACTTCCCTAACATTTGGGCACTTGTCTCACCATGAGTCAGACGCTAGCAAATTGAGAGAAAATTAAACTTGACCTTAAGGTTACCCCTACAGTGAAATCTTAAAAAGCCCCAAGACTGCCCAGAAGGAACCACTCCCCCGAGCCATGTTCAACTTAAAAAAACTGACAGATTCCAACTGTGGTTTCTGGGTTGCTTGGATTACCTTTTGCTCTCTATCCCTCTGAGAGAATCTTGTTGGTTTCCTAACATTCTGTCTTAACCCATCTGGCTTGGGTGCACCGGCGTGGAACTGTCTTTTAGGATACAATCTGAAATTGCTGGGCTTACCATCCCTGGTGGGTTCTGTACAGTGATTTTTCCTGTTGTCAGGTAGATGTTTACCCTCCTCATGTATCCCATAACAGGGTTTTCTCTTTTCCAATGTTTATGCCTCACAGCACTTAGCAACTCCTTTGCCAACCATGTAGCCTGTTAGATACACTAATAGGCTGCATAGAGAGAACTCTGACGCATGTACTGCCATGATGCAATATTCTTGGGAATGACTGTTGCTGTAGAAATTCACTTCTATTTCTCTGTAGATGAAGTCTGAGTTCCACTGAGGAGAACTTTTTTCTTGCTCCCCAGGAATCTGTAATTTTGTAATTACCCAGGACTTACTTCAACTTTAAACATGTCCACTCCTGTGTGCATGGCTCATTTCACTTGAGTATCTCCATGTTCGCAGTCATCCTGGTATGCCAGTCAAACCCCATTTTCTTGTGTGAACCTTATGCATAGACCAGGCCTCTACCTGTCTTAATTACAGTAATAATAAAATGCAAAGAAATTAAAATGTTTGACTGAATGTTATTAAAACTTCCCATTGAGTTCCCAGAACAACTCTGAGACCAACCTGAAAACAAAGTCTTTTTCTGAGGCTTTTCTTAAAGCCATCCTTAACGGTGGCCCACATAATCCTCCCCATCCAATCTGAATTACATTTTTGATATTCTCCATGTTTTCCTGACTTTTCTTTTTTTCTTCACAGACTACCAGTTATTATGGTTGCTTAGCCTAAACTGCCATCAAGAAACTTGGGAAGTCACCATGTGTTACATGTTAATCAGTCATTGGTCAGAGCCAGAGGGTGAGGGAGACCGTGATTTGACTGTCTGCCATCTGGTCAACCTTATTAAAATGTCATGATGGTAGTGAAAAGGGGTCCAGTTCAGGGCTGGCAGGTAGAATATCTTGGTTGCCTGTTAAAAAAACAGTAAATCCTTTCAACTTTTACAAGACATTGCTCCATGTTTGACACCATGCTGTCCTTTTCAGTGTTTTTTTTTATTATTATTTGAATTATTAGCTGTGTACGTTAGCACAACTGCCTTGCAATTCACAACCAGCATTCAAATACTGGTCAGCCTGTGTAGACTTTGCATGCTTTCCCCTGGCCTAGGTGATTTTATTTCATTAGATACTCTACATTTCTCCTTCAGCCCAAAGATAGGCCTAATATGTTAGCTGTTTACTTTAAACCAACCCAATGTCCAAGTTTGTGGGTATGTGCTCTGCTGTAGATTGGTGACCCATTCACAGTTATTTCCCACCTTGCAAGTGATAATGTCAGGCTTCTTGCAGGACTGAAATAGGATATCATTTTCAATGTAAGTATAAGCAGGGAGCTAACAATGTGTCATTGTTACCTGGTCATTAACAGTTAGCTGAGGCGTCGGGTAAGTTGGCCATCTGAGGAGTTGTCTTCACACAGTGACCCCTCATGGGAGAAGCCTAAGATGAACACAAGGTCTGTAATTTCATTTTGAAACTTTTTGATTGTTTCTTTGTTACATTAATAATGAGCATTTTTGTAGTTTTCTTATTCCAACCTTGATCAGTCTTAGATGAATGAACCAGCTGACACCTGAAAAGCCTATGTCTAGGGGCTTATTAATAGCAATTTAATAAGTAATGATAATGTACTGATTGCACGTGGAAATAGTAGAGTGATATACCATGTTAGCCATTTATGGATGCAATGAGAAGTGAAGCAATATGGCACCTTTTATTGGTTAAATGAGCAGTTTAAAATATGCAAGCTTTCAAGGCTACTCAGGCCCCTTCTTGGTTACACCTTGCCTAAAGCTGTCTTGAAAGCTTGCATATTCTCAATGCACATGTGGAAATGAAATCACTTAAGCAAAAGAACATCAGTTTGTAAAGCCTGCAAAGCAGAGTAGTGGTTCTTTTTAATTTTGTTTTTTCTTGCAACCTAACCGAGTCCTTTTATGTATGTAGTGATCCATAGTTTAAGAACGTATGTTGAACTTATGTAGTACAGTATAATACATACAACAAATACAACAACATTCTCAAACCTGTGCAATCCAGCTCAGAGTCATGAGGGTTTTAGCCAATCATGTTATGCTGTGTTACTATCTAAGGTGCTGGATGGACTGATAAAAGAGTAAACCTCGGGTCTCTGGAACCCAACTTATTTGGAACATTTATGGATGGATGAATGGACTTACTCACTTTTTAAGGGTAAGGGTTTGCTGGAATCAATTTACCAAAAACCTTGGGTGTAAGGTATGTAGAAATCAACCCTGGATAGGGCTTCCATCCATCACAGGATACACACCACGCCATGTACACTCCTGCTTGCATTGAAGCGATTTTAGCTTGAAAACTTAACTCATCACTTTTGTCTGTTCTTCTTGCATATCAAAAAAAAAAACACAATACACAGAAGTAGATGGATATAAGTATGGGATTGTTGTTGTCTTATGTTACAGGTATATCTTCAATGTTTGAACTGATGGCCTTATTTGCAATTGCTACATCAAATTAACTTCCTTGCAACTGTTATGGCAATAAAGAAAGCAAAAGTAAAGGCAAGGGGTATGAATAACATTTTGTGTTGTGGCTGCTCTCTTGTTTCGATTCATGTTTTTTTCATATGTGCTAGTCCTCTGAATAATACTCAAAACATCTTATTATCTGTTCTAAATATGAATAATCTTCTGGATAATGTGTTCTAGCAGCAGACACATTTTAATCTTTTTATTAGACTTTTCATCATTTTCAGTGATTTAAATGTAAGAAGTGAAAGATAAATAGGATAGTACTTGCAGATAGTATACTAAAATTGTTTCTCCATATTTAATTGCTTTTTCTATCCCCATTTGAAGACCAAATATTAGAATTATCATTTGATAGATCGTGACTAAAACTGTCCTCCCATCTGCAACGTTGACTAACAGTACCTCAAGCAGCTGGTGAGATCACACTTGGCACAGCTGCCTAGCTTGGGGTGAGCAATGATGCTTTCTCAGAGGAAGCATGTTTGCAGAATTGGAGGCAAGTGGTATTATAAGGATTCTAAATGCTGCAATTAAATTTACTAATGCACATTACCAATAAATGGGCATGTTAAAAGAGTTACTGACCGGTGGTGTGAAGGTGTGCGTGTGTCAGAGTTTCCCATCATATACTAACATCACTTCTAATACTGGTTATTGGTATGCACCAGATGTTCCACTAAATAGTCTGTGGTTTTCTGCAACTCTAGAGAAAGCAATTTTAAAAACTGGCTGGATGGAGAGGCCATTTGCCATTTCAGTTTAAACATTCTGTTGGTGTTTAGGCAGCAGTTCTTAATCTGTAGGATGCAGTGGGCTGCTGAGTATTCTTAAGGGGGTAAAAGTAAAGCATTCTCAGGAAACACTGTTTTTTTAAATATAAAGTTGTGCACTTTAGTAATGTTATTTTTAATTTTTATTTTTTAAATTTAGTAATGTGTAATTAGGTTGGAATGTTAACGAATGGAAAGGTGGTGGATGACAAACATCTGCTATTACAATATTCTACTAGAAAGTCTAGCTACCTTCAAGGTATTCGCATCCACACGGAGGAACTTCTCAGACAGGTTTCAAATGTGGAAAGTACTGTGCCTCGGGTGGTCGGCTAGACATTTTCCTAACAAAACAACTATTAATCCTATGACTTTCAGTAGGAGGAGAAAGCGTACCCTTAAGATAAGGTTCTGGATATTTATCTGAGGTTTCTTAAACATGGTATTTTTTTTTTAGTAATTAAGAGCTAGACTGAATTCAAATAATCAGAAAACTGGTAAGTTCAGATACTCCAAACAATTTTAACATCACCTTAAAATGATCACTGTGCATTTTTCACTTTGTTGAAGAGCAAATACTCACCAGGATGCCAGTATGCTACTAAGCAGAAAACTGCAGATTAAGCACCATTATGTTTTCTTAAACAATTAGAAACAATCTGTCCTTGAGATCTTTCACTGTACTCCAAATGAATATCTACTCTGTAACTAAACTACAGTTGTCTGCACAAATATAAACACACTACCCAAAACTGAAACTTATATGAAAGGTAGCTAAGATGTTTAATGGGCACATTTCACTCCACAATTACTGGAGCTACACTGATATAAATGAGGCCTACAGAGAGTCACACAGAAAATGTGCTGTACTTGAAATATAAAAGTGACACACAGCTGTTGTCTTTAATTGCTCCACTGCATTCTGGGAGGAAACTCTATTAGTTGCCAACCAGCACCCTTGACTGACTAGAAGCTGAGGCTTGGAATACACATCCATTTAAATCAGTTTCTCAAACTTGATGGTCCAATGACCCAGTGTTGTTTTTTACATTAATTGACTGCCCACTAACAGCCAATACAAACCACCCCCTTGGTGAAACAAGCACAATTTGTAGAATGGGGGTCTCCCTTAGTGAAACAAGGTCACCTAGAAATGGGGAAACATCACACAGCACTTAGGTGACCCACTAATGACCCACCACAACCCACTCGTGAGCCAACGATGTGACCAGTGGTTGAGAAACATTGATTTAATTTACTCCCATTTGCTCCAGTGTTCTGCAACATTCCAAAGACGTTTTCTTTAGTTAATTATCAACATTATATTGTCCTGACTTGGGTGTGTGTTTGTGTACACCATTTAATTGACTGTTGCTC
This sequence comes from Polypterus senegalus, assembly GCF_016835505.1. Taxonomy (NCBI): domain Eukaryota; kingdom Metazoa; phylum Chordata; class Cladistia; order Polypteriformes; family Polypteridae; genus Polypterus; species Polypterus senegalus. The sequence goes on along the minus strand of NC_053154.1, from coordinate 73,918,330 downwards.
CACTTAGGGTGTTCCTGTTTTATGTTGACTGCTGCTAGTTCTACTACTATATGAGAAGGAAGTTTAAAAATTAAAAAAACTGGATCTATGTTTGTCATGCTCTATGACACTAAAATCATGCCTTTCTCACATGTTCCAGGCTGTCCAGATGTTGAGAGCTGCTTTTATGAAGCGATGGATAGCAACAGGCTGATTCTTTTTTTAGAGTGTGTATTTAGTAACAGGACAATCTGTTCTGTATAACCAAATTTGGACTGAAAAATGTATGGTAGCTCTTAATTTGAGAGTTCTGCTGCTCCATATGCTAGCCCTCCATGTATACAGAGGCACTTACTTTTATTCTATTTTGAAACATAGAAGCTAAATCAGAGCGAGAAAACAAAACTGATCTCATAATCCTATTAAATATCCTACTAAAAATAAATCAATCAGTAAAATCACTTCCTCTAAAACAAACCCAAACAACGCTAGCCTGTCCGGGAATGCACTGGAGTGTGTGGTTGTCTACCGCAGGCCTCATATGGTTTTCATCTGTCTTGCTGTTTTAAGCTCTAAATGATTTTTTGATGCACTTCTGCTGTTTTTTTTCTGTTGAAATGACAAAGATTTTCTTTTGCTATAGCTGCAATATGATTTTTTTAAAGTGAAATTTAAGAGATTTGCACACATACTGTATATGAATAGCATTTAAGGCACCTTTATGTTTAAATAAATATGGTCAATATTACAATATTTTTTTTTCATGTTCCAACTCCATATACTAAACTCTATTTGATGCACAGGATATTAGAAGCACTAATCTTGTCTGATCTGGGAAATGAGTACATAATTATAGGATAATTCTAATATTGTCAATCATCCTTACCTACTAATTGCTGTCATTTGTTGTTCAGCCCAATTCAATGCTTTCTCATGAAGTGCTCTTTGTAGCGGGCAGAATCACAGAATGGCACAAATTTTCAAATGTCATAATCAAACACAAATGCCATGTGATATAACATACATGGAGAAGGATTCTCTAAAGAAGATGAAGCCGACCACATGATGAGGTCAGAAAACAGGTGTGCATCACTTCATTTTGTGGCTATTACGCTCTCCTAAGCTGCACACATAATACGTCTCGTCTTCATACTGAAGGTGTGCAGTCAAAGTCGTTACCAACCATTGATCATCCTTACCTAACTAGTGGGACTTACATAGAAAAGACACAACAGACACAGATGTCCACACCAGACACTGTTGGCTATTTCATTTCCTACAATAAACCTAATATATCAGTATATATGTGTGTGTGAGTTTGTATGTTGTACATGTGTTTATTACTCGTATATATAGTACATTACTTATTGTCAAGCTTTGGACACAAAGTTGCACAGGAGAATAGAAAAGGGAACAGGCAACCAAGGAAGAAAATCTTTATTGCTGAACTGGCAGGTACAAACTGGCAAGACCTTATTCAGAAGGGGTTTGTCAACAGCAGAAAAGCACACAGATTGCAGCTGTCAAATGTGGTAGTCCAGCTCCCGTCTCCAGATCAAAAGAACACATAGTCCCCCTCATTAAGAAGGTTCAACAACTCAGAGGCAGCAACTGGAGCAGACACAGTCTGAAGGAGAGAGGACAGGAGAGTAAGCCGTTAGGTAGGCCAGGGCTTAGACTTTTAAACGTGCTAAACCCTATGCAAGAAGCATGTTGTGGGGTAAGTCTGCAAGCCTGCAGCTGATCCCACAAAGGGGATGGATAAGAGTGTGTTTTTTTCTCATTGAAATACTGTTTAAGAGGGAGTTTCTGAAGGGCAGCTGTGTTTCCTTGCCATAGGGTTACTGTTTAACAGAGAGACAGCTTGCAGTTAAGAGTGTAAGAGTGCCGCGCCATGCGGGAGGAAAAATGGAGCAAGGGAACTACTGAACAGCATATGGGCGATGGTCGGCACCGTTATGGGCAAATAATCAGCAGTGACACTGGTCAATATATATATATATATATCCAGAATGATTTTTTTTCCATTGAGATCTGATGTGTTTTCAAAGTGTTCTTTCAATTTTTTTGAGCAGTTACCTCTTCTACTGATACCATTAAATTGACTACAAATATAGCTTAGACATTACTAGTGTTTCTAATGGCTATTGCTGCTTGACATTATATATGTTTTAATTAATTATTCACATATGACTACAAAGCTCCATTTTCAGCATCCATTCCTTCAGTGTTCTAATGATCAACTCCCTTAGCTTATTCTTAATGTTTAAATGCTAATTGGTATTAAGAGAAACCTTTGTAGTAACATTAGCACCACTGATACCTGTTATTCTGTTCACTTAGGTTGCAAGGCACTGGCATTCCTAGAGCTGAAAAATGACAAAAATAAAAGAGCTTTCTTTTTGCAGAATGAAGGTTATAGCATGCAACAGATTACCAAGAACTAAAGATTTCAGACACAATTGTTTATTATTGTCCTGAGAAAAGAAGGAAAACTGGACCTTTCCAGGACAGAAAAAGAAGAAGAACCAGATGCACAAGTGCCTAAGAGGGTAAGTATTTTACGGTGTTTTATTTTTAATTATTTGGCCACAATTTTATTTTAAAGGTTGGCTACAATATAATACCAGTTATAACTAGTTACTGTAGCAGTTTATTCATATCAAGTTGTCAGGTCAGCCTTGCTGAAAATGCTCATAGCAAAAACCTCCCTGAAGCTGGACGCTTACATTTAAACACCCTTGATGATGGCACTATTTTAGTAATTATGTCTCTGTAAATAGTTCCAAATCAGCACCATAGTACTTATTGCAGACCTTGTCACTCTGCATAATATCTTGGTTGGCCACCTGCACATTACTGGCACACAGGCCCCTTCTGTTTAAGGCATATGCGACACTCGCTGCCTGAGAAAGGCAAACAGGATTATTAATGATCTCTGCCAACCTGGAAGATACGTTAAAAACTTCTCTCTTCTGGCAAATGGTACAGAATCATTAACACGCACACCACTACCCTCAGGTTATAAGGCTTCTCAAAAGTCACATCAACAACAGCACAACTGCTTCTGGTGTGCATATATGGTAAATTCAAAGTATTTTGTTATATTTGTTATATTCTCTTTTTGTGCCTGTTGTTGGTATTATACTACTGTCACTAATCTATAGGAGGCAAGCAAGTTAAAATTTCACTGCAATATGCAAATGCAATATTAAACTTTATTTTAAAATGTCAATTTCAAACTTAGAAACTGTATTAATGCAATTAGTGCAGAATTGTTCAAAGAGGGTAGAAGTTTCGAGGGAGTAACTGTTTTAAAATGTCTGTTGGTTTGATGTGTCAGGACAATAATCTTTTCACTTATTAACTACAGAATCTAGCCAAAAAAAACAAATAGGAAAGGACGTGATGTATTTTCAGTTACTGATGATGACCTGAACGCTTCTGAACAGACAACTCTTTAAAGTGTCAGGGCTGATTATGCAAAGCTTTAATAATATAACAAACAAAAGACATAAAATGCATGGGGATTTTAGAAGGAATGTATATCTGAAATTGCAATACAAAAAACATGTTAGGACAAAGACAACGAGGCCATGACATAAAGTCTGGAACGCTGAGAGCCAAGTCATGCTTCTCTTATTGCATTACAAACTATGACAGAAGGCTTTTATCCCAGTGATTACACAACACTGAACAGAGTCCAATAAATTCTCACTTTTAAAGGTCTTTTTTGTTCTTTCCACATTTAAATTCAAAAAAAGCATCACTAGAAGGGGAGTCTACAGCTGGCTATTGTCCTAAACACATACACAGAAAGTACAGGGTCACAAGCGTGTTTGGCAACAGATTTACACATTGCATAAATAACATGCTATCAGAACTTTCTACATGGACCCTGCAGTTTATAAAATTAATATAATATTCTCAAATGTAAATAAACTACTACAGGGTCACACCCCATCTCTACAGCACTGGGCACAAGATGGCAAACGACCTGAGACTGGGTACTAATCTACTGCAGTGTGCTCTGATATGTGCTCAGTTTCTAATGACCAATGAAAAACTTATCTGCATGTGTTTAGAAGCTGGGACTATACTATCCAGAAGACACCTAACCCAGAAGATAAAACAAAACCCTTAATCTACACACAAATTGTCTCTCAGATTCCTCAAAGCTAAGAATTGTTAAGAAAGCTTGAGATAGTGAATGAAGAAGCATATGCAATCTGGCACACCATCACTCTTGAATTCATTTACATTTGCGTATGTTCATCATGAAGTATCTGTTTTAATAAAATCTTTGGAAAGAAATGGAAGACAAAATATGGAGCAGAATTACTAATCTGTTCCAGCCCACAAATAATCTGGATGATAATCTAAAAAAGAAAAATCAACAATGCAAGAATTACTTAACAAGGCAGGATGAAAGTAATAACAATCCATACAATTAAATTATTCTATCAGCAAGGACTGGCTTCTAATTAAGCAACTTGAACAAAATGCTGTTGTCACTGAGGACCTCAAGAACAAATCATTGAAAAGGAATGGCATGGAATAATCATTTGGAAGCAGCAGGCATTATTTACAAGAAAATAAGAACATAAACTGTGAAAGTAATTAGTGGACGACAATTCAGTTTATCAAAGGTATAGATGGTGTAAAACAGATCCTGTGAGCTGTCACACATGTATGTGCGCACGAGAGAGAGTTAAAGGGCTCGAATAATTGTGTTTCACTACTGGATCGGGGTTAGCACTGTATGCTAAATCTTTCAGTATCACTTTAGATTAGGTGTCATTAATACGCTGTACTTACCATTTAATTACTTATATAATTACAGAGTAACTAGATGTTTTTACCTTGTACTTACTGTGTAATACAGTATAAAAATATAATTAATTACTCAATTATAATTGTTATTCCACAATTTTTAAAAGTACGTATGTACATAAATTGTATAATAACAATTACAATAGAGTTCATAACCACAGCATTACATTGTGCTGCACAGTAAATACAAGGTAATAACATCTGGTTATTCTGTAATTATACAGGTAATTACATGGTAAGTACAGAGACACCCAATCAAAAGTGATACCAGTACAGTGATCCCTCGCTATATCACGCTCCGACTTTCGCGGCTTCACTCTTTCGCAATTTTTTTCTCATACACGCTTACATCACTACGCATGCGCTTTCTGAGAACTTTTATCTAAGCCCTACGATGGCTCCTAAATGTGCTGCTTTTTCTACGCCTTCTGACAATAAAACTAAGCGCCGGAGGAAGATGCTTACTATCCAGGAGAAGGTGAAACTCTTGGATATGATTAAAGATGGCAATACCCTACAAAAGCCTCCTCACGCATATGAAAAGACAGCGCCAGCAACTGCCTATCAAGATGTTCTTCAGCCGCGCACCCAGACACCCACTGCCTACTCCTAGTACTCCTTCACTGAAGACAACAACGCACCTGCTGAAGATACTGCACCACCTCTGAAGACTCTTCTACTGAGGTCGTGCCTTCATAGGTTAGTGGTTGTGTGCAATTAAATGTACAGTACAATAATCTACTATATAAAAGCGTTCGGGATTGTCCTTCTGTCCCGCGAGTGCAAAGCGTAGCGGTATTCCGCTTATTACAGACTTACTACTTGCGGCTTGAGGTATGAAGCGACGCGATGTGAGCAGAGTTCTGGTGCTGTCATCGTTCCCTTGCTTTTGTGCGCGATGCACTGGCAAAATAGACCAAATTATGTCTCTGGAAATAATTAATGTTGATGGAGTACAAATGCCTCACCGCGTAGTAAATATCAGGGGAGATAGTGCTTGCTTATTCTCATCTATAGCTTATTTAGTGCATGAAACTCCGTTTTTAGCGGTACAGATTCGGGCTGACATTGTACGACTTTGGACAGGCACTTCAGGGGATAAAAAAAAACTTAGGTTTTAGGGAGATGTTATGAATGGACACTTTGATGTTCTCATTCCCTACACTTACATGCCTGATGTACACATGGAGCACACAAAAATTGAGGATAAAAGTCAGTCGCCTTAAAAGGCGAGTGCGCCTAGTAATATGATATTTGTAACGTCTAATATGTCTTATTTTCTCTTATTTTGTCTAATATATTGGATAATACGAGTGGAATGGTGACTAAAGGGTGTTATTTCATGTCTAGAGGGCTCTAATAATGTTAAAAAACGTATTTAGAAGGTCGTAAACAGGTTTTCTATACACTAACTGCGAAAATATTTGATTTATAAATAAAGAATCCTACTTCGCGAAAATTCATTTATCACAGTAGAGTCTGGAACGGATTAACCATGATAAACGAGGGTTCACTGTATTCCTCATCTTTTCCTTTGCAGACCAACAGAAGAGGCTGCCTCTTCGAGACATCACTTCCGCTCAGACCCCCATGAACTCTGCCTCCTAAAGATGTCACCTCCACTTCCGGTCCCTGTGAACTCACCTCCTTCTGTCACCAGACCATATAATGGCCATGTTTTTATTATGTATATGAGGTCTGTGTTGGACTCATGTCTGTACAGACCTTTTGTATTGATTGCTCAAATTTCCCTCTACTGCCGAGTATACGGGGTGGTAACCCCAAACCTTTATGCTGTGTGTGTTTACTGTGCTTATTTTACAGAGCATAGAAACTGTAGACCATTGTGGCTTCTGAATGCAGTAATGAGCATGGTTTTGGCTTAGGACTGTATTAGAAACCCCTGGAGTACTGTTCTGTTAATCTTACATAAGGGCCAGTTTATTCTTGTACTGTCAATTCTTCTTATTATCATTATTATACAATGCTCAAGTAGAAAACAACAGGCTCTCCGAGACACTGACTAAAAACAAATGGGTCACATTGAAGGTAACATGAGATCACTGATGTAGGAGGTAAGTGGCAATCAAATGTCTACAGAGTTACTCATATCTGACAAATGAAAAGTATACCTTGCAACACACGCAACTTCTACACAAACCCACTGTACGATGAAAAAAAGTCCACGACTGATGTCAGTGGCCAGACCAGAATCTGCTTGCAGAAGTTAACCGCAGAAATTGATATATTCAAACAAAAAGTAAAGGATTTCCATATTAGGTGGCAGATTAGTCATTCGGCACACTTCCAGGTACTCACTCATCAACATGCCTACACTCACAGGGGGCTAAGCAGAACCACCAATTAACCACACATTCATGCAAAATGGGTCATCTTTACCACCATTCCTCAAAACAGTTCAGTCGTAACACAGCTGCTTGAGTTATAATTGATTAATTTGTGGTGAAACTACATTTTCTAATACAGAACAATAAAGGGCCAGAACCTGACCTGGGCAGATCCAAGACAAGGAGTGAACTCTCTGCAGCTTACAATGCCAGTCGGTCACAGGCCAAACTCATTCACACATTCAAAGACACTTATAAAGGGCCAGTTACGAGTTGTCTACACACTTTTTTGGGGTGTGGGTGGAAACAGAATTATCCTAAGAAAGCCCACATTTTTAAAATGCCATTGTAAAAATGTACTCATCAGTAGACTATGTGGCCAACTGGCTAGCAAGTCACAGAAGATTGGAGACACTGTTAAGACCACTATGACTAAATGGCTGGGAGTGCCACATTACACTAACAATGCTAAAATGCACATGCTGCTAATGTCTACTACATGATGACATTTTTTTAAGAATAAGTAAATAAAGACTATAAAAGAAAACTAAGAAAAGTCATGAAGTGTGAAACTGCAATAAGAAAGACAGTGTATATTCCTGCCACCATGATACCATGGATAAGTTTTCAGTATGCCAGTCCTTATTAGCATATTTTATCTTTCATTGCTAGGGGACCTTTCTTGGGATCCTCACACAGTTTTAACCAATCTACTTATTACGTTCAGCATATAAACAAGCTGTGTTTTGTTCGCCATGGCTCATACTTTGTGTCATCTTATGTTCCATTATGAGTGAACACTACTGTATTTTTGTACAATGTATTAGCATTGAACTTGTTTAACAACAATAAATTGCCAGATTGGTTAGGAAGTTCCTGATTACCTGTGTAAAAAAGACTACCTGTTAATGACATTTCTGCTTTGTACAGTTGTCTGTATATTGTGTGTGCGGCTATGTGTTAATTGCAGTATTTTGCACTTTGAATTTACATTTTCAGTTGCTGCTGAAGCAAGTAAATATTCTCTTGAGAATTAATAATGAATGAATTAAACTCTCAACAACACAGTATCTATCTATCTATCTATCTATCTATCTATCTATCTATCTATCTATCTATCTATCTATCTATCTATCTATCTATCTATCTATCTATCTATCTATCTATTCAGGATTCATTTGAAATCAAGCCTCAGTCAACTCTCATTGTCCACCATGACAAAATAAGAATTGATGCTTGTACAGTATTCAAGGCTAAAATGATGGCATATATGATATGAATTAAAAGTATGTAGTATGGTATTCAAGTTTTCACTCTTGTATTCATGATTAGATGGGTTGGAAAACAAACGTAAAAATGAATTACTAAAAGTACTTAAAATAAGACACGCATTGTTTGACTAATGATGTCCAATTCTGATTACAATAACATCAAACTGCCGTGTACACAACATAAGGCGGTCAAAAATTCTCCCACACTAAAAAACTGTAACATTCCATTCATTAAGTAAGACACCAAATGTTCCATTCTACATGGATTGTAAAACTATGTGTGTTCTCTTTAATGCACATGATTTTTTTTTATTAGAGAGACACTTAATAATTCATCGGATATTTTTAACTTTCGGTTAGTAGCTCATTTTCCTGCTTTAACAGTCACTTCTTCAGTGAATGCTAATGCTACTTGTGCCAACAGGCTTTTGTAGAATAATTTTTTAACTAGTTACCTAACCTTATTCAAAACAAGTCTGAATACATTGCAGTCAGTTTTGAGCAAAATATTAGTGGGTAATACAAAAACAACTCAGAAACCAGTTAGTGAATTAGTTACAGTATTTTTTTTTACTTAGCTTAAATATTAACTGTTACAAGCCCAGCCTATCTGCCAGCAGCTACACTGCACTCTGCAAAATGAGCTTTGTTTAAATCTCACCAGGCTTTGTTTGTCTCAACATGCACATGAAGACATATTACATACTATTTATCAGTCATTTTCCATGCAAAACTCGTTAACAATGCTTGTACACCCACCCCTGGTATGGTATTATGTATTTAAGTAGCTGAACAAGTTATAAACGTACCTGCCAATCCAAGTTAAGATCAGTTAGTTTCTCATGTTTACAACTAATTCACAATATATTATATTCACATGCAGTTTATTAGGTTTACTCACTCATTAACATAAAAAAGCAATAATGTGGATGCAATTTGACACACAGTACTTAAAATTCAGACATGGCCAAGAAGCTTATTTTTTGACCAACCAAAAATTAGAACAGGTAAGACATGCAATCTAAATGATTTTGACTGTGTTATGATTGTTGGTGCCAGATGTGGTGTTTCCAACATCTCAGAAACAGCTGTCCTCCTGGGGTTTTAATGTACCACACTCTCTAGAGCTTATGAAGAATAGTGCAATCAACAAACAACCTTCAGTGAGCAGTAGTTCTGTGGGCTAAAACACCTTGTTAATGAAAGAAGTCAGAAGAGAAAGGCCACGCATACTCTTTACAACAGTGGTGTGCACAAGGGCAGGCAAGAATACATAATGTATTGGACAATAAGGCTAAAAATGGACAGATGATCATTAAAACAGGATGATTTAAGATTGCAAAAATGTGAACTGTTTGATGAATCTCAATTTCTGTGCAGCAACATAAAAATGGCACAGTCCAAATTTGATAGAAAAAGCATGAATCCATGGCTCCATCTTGCCTGCACTGGTGGTGATAGTGTAATGGTGAGGGAATCTTTTAATTGCACATCGTTACTGTATATGCCACAATATAACCAAGCATTTCTGCTAACCATGTTCATCCCTTTTTGGACACAGATCACTCTTTTTTAAATTGATTTATTCAGCAGAATAATGTGTCACCTCTCGATGCACACATCATCTAGTTCCACAAACATGGCAGTGATTTCAGTTTATTCTCACAAACTGCATACTTTGTTCTTAATCCAATACAGAATGAGTGAGAATGAAAAGTCTGCAGCATGAACAGAAGCAGCATTGGGCTATTGAGTTAGCACTTACCAAACCTATCTGGTATTTTGATAGGTGTACCTCATTAAGTGATCCCTGAGAGCATATTTTAGAGTTTCTGTGAGGTGCTTTTCATAACATTAACAGCTGACAAGGCAAAATATACTACTGAACAAAATATATTCTCTGATTTGTTAAGATTTTTGTTTATCAGCAGCCTCCTTTACTGACAACTGAATTCAGATTTTTGTATAAAAGCCTTTTACCTTAAATCTATTTGAAAAGAAGCTCCTATAACAGGGCATAGAAATATATCATCCAATGACAGAAGAGAAAAGTTACTTGAGAAAAAAGAAAATTCATACAGAATTATTTAATTATAACAATGCTTTAACATAAAGCTAAAATAGGAAAGAGTATTTTAAATTAAGACTTTGGCATTGTTTCCCTGTATTTGCAATAATTTTCTAAACCACATTTTTAAAACCAAAAGGAATGGACAGCCCTTGATTAGATATATTACGGAGAATGATGCACAATTCTCATACTCTGAGGTTAACCTTCTTTGTGGAGGATGATCGTCTTGATGCCAGCATAGTTACCCACTCTTTCTTTTGAGATTTCATGAGAGAGCTGGGGCAGGAGAACTGGGGTAGGAGGAGATGTTTACACACTCCAGGCTGATAGCATAAGGCCTATGTTTCCACCTGATGTATGTCACAGAGAAAATATTGTTTTCATGAAAAAAATGTATTTGGATATTCAATAGAAAACCATATTTTCGATATCCTTAGAACATGTTTTCAGCACTGAGGTGTGCTGGCGCCCTGCCTGGGGTTTGTTTCCTGCCTTGCGCCCTGTGTTGGCTGGGATTGGCTCCAGCAGACCCTCGTGACCCTGTAGTTAGGATATAGCGGGTTGGATGGATGGATGTTTTCAGCATTTTTGGAAAGATGTGTTGCTGTGTATGTGAATCTATACGTTTGTATGTCTATGATATAAATTTTGCGGGACACTGGAGAAGATATGGACCGAATCCTATGAAATTTTGTGGATAATCTGCACTCATTAGCCTTAGAATTTTGGGTGAATTCCAATTATTCATCTTCAAGCTTTTAAGGTTTAAAGTTTTTAAATTTGAAACAACTTTAGCCACAAAAGCCAAACCACTGCTGAAAAGTTCAAAACGTTTGAGCTTTTAAGTTCAAAATTTTCAAAAACAGCAGTAGACACAATGGCTAAACTCTAATTGCAAAGAAACTGTGATTTGATGTTATGCATTCATTGCATTACCAGGGTGTCTGTATGTGGGTGATACTTGCCATTTTTTGTTTAAAAGAAGATGTCCTGCTTTGGGTTTTGAATGCAGCACCCTAAACTTACTTGTATCAATTGGAACTGTTAGTGTAAAGACCATCCCTGCTGTGTGGTGTAAGGTGTGGGTTTCTACTCCTGTAATGTCTTAAATTAAACAAACCATGACTAGAAAAATGAATTCAAAAGTCATATAATTTGATGTGAAATGATTAATAGTTCAAATTTAGCTGCAAAAATGTTTTCTCAGATATTTATTTTTAAATCAATTTTTAATCGATTTACCTTTAATTTGGACTAAAATATGAATAGTGAACATCAGTGATACTGCATCTTGCATATACTTTGGTAAATTCACACCATACTCACATTGTAAATATGGAAGAGGTCATGTACAGGCCAGATCAGATTTGTTCTTAAACAGAACATTAGAAATCAAAATAACAATCTAAAGTTGCAAAAATTTTACAAGTAAGAGTTTTAATCTAGCCATCCATTATCTGAACCCTCTTTTCAGTAAAAGATCAAGGAAATCAAGAGCCTAACATAGCAGCACTCATTCACATTGCCCATACTTTATATTACCAAGCAGCAAACATCTGATCATGGTAGGAAAGCAAAGCTCATGTAGAGAATTGAACCATGGTCCATACTCTGTGAGACCATCATGCACCGTATGACTAAGTTAACACCAGAGGCTTTGAAGAAAAACAAGAAAATATGGGCTGACTAGTAAATAAGGTTTCCATCATGCAAATAGAAAACACATTTAGGTTGAAATAAATCATACATCATATCTAAATGCAGATATACAGAGAAATATTAATCAGTTACAATGTTGATTGTTTGTGTTCACTAAAAACAATTGTCTCTAAAATTCAGAGAAAATGAAAACAGGGCCAGAACTGGACAGAGCACAAGCCGACTGCAGAGCACACTGTCACAAACTTCCAGTTTGCAATCCCCAGTCAGCCTGACAGCATGTCTTTGGGAAGTGAAAGCCATCCTAAGTACCTGGAAAGAACTTATGGGGACATCTGGGGACAAGAAAATGAGCAGGCCAGGTTTCCAGAACTGAGCCCAGGTTTCCAGAACTTTGAGCTAGCATCATCAGCCACTACACCACCATGCCACCTTTATACTTCATTTAAAGGAAACTGCAAAACATGCTATGCTTGTGTTGAGCTCAGATGAAGCTATTGGTCACTTGCATGACTGCACCACCCAGGTCTTCTGGTAACTGATAAACGTTGCACGACTGCTTATCTTTCTGTTTTCTGGACTCCCTACTGTCTCCCTCCTCTTCTGTCTGTAATATCTGGTCAATTGCTGCATAATCATTAGAAAAAAATAGAGCTGGAAATGTGCTTAACAACTACTATTTTAGGAATACGTTTGGGATACAGTTATCCTGGTCATACAGCCAATACAACACAGCTGCAGAGCTCAGCCACTTGATAAACCACACAGGCTTACTTAAATCTTGCTCACACTATCTATACTTGTTTATAGTCGCAAATGAATACTTCCGTGGTTATTCCTCGAAATTGCAGATTGCGTCAGCAACACATCTTTCGCAGTCAAAAATAAACTGCTGTTGTTTTGCATTGCTATGTTTGTTGAAGTCTTTTAAAAAAATTTCTCCAGTGTAACAGAATTGATTTTCTTTTTCTAATATACACTTCTTATAACTCCTACTTTGCAAAAAATACATAGACAATTGTGCTGTGCTTAAATTTTACATTAAAAATAAAAGGACCTGCACATCTAGTAACTGATGTAAACCTACTGAGGTTATCTGTCCATTATTTCAAAAACACATTTTGCTTTAGTGATTTGGATGATTTGTCAATCTTAAACCACTTGTACTTCACTAACTGGTAGTGTGAGCAACCTTAAAAATATATATATTTTAACTATGGTGCAGCCTGTGGCTTGGGTATGAGTAAACTCGAGATGCATTCTCATTGATAGGTGCAGCTGTAAAATGGACAATTATTGGACTTTACATTGTAAAAATCCAACATTCACAATAAATAACATTTTAGAAGAGTATGGTATGACAGGCATAAGTATTAAAATCAGAAGAATAATGGCAATCTTATTTGATAAATTCCAAAAAACAAGAAACTTTCACAAAACTTTGACGGTTTTTAATCCACCCGTGTCATTTTCAATCAGTTGTTACATAGACAAAGCATATCTCCCAAAAATCCACTAGGACTAATCACACATAAAATATATTGAAGTACAATATTAGGCGTTCCTCTTATTAAACAAACGTAGTCCAATAAGTTGTGAAGACTAAAACACAAAAAGTGCTTCCATCAAGTAACCAGGTTTAACAGAACCATCTGATACCAAGTAGTGAACTGCCCCGTCACTGGGCCCACGACAAGAATCCAGTCAGCTCCACTGAAACTGTGTTTAGTCACAGAGACTTGTACAGTGTCAGTTCTGGAGTGTCACACTGGCAACAAGTATTAACAGTAGTCTGTTTTTGTCTATGAAAATCCCTTTGCTTACTGTTCTGTATTATCTTTCAGAAATTGTTGAAACATTCGTTACATGCTCATACACTGTTTACAAGTCTTCTGTTCTAGTCAAAATGTTTGAATATGAAGTGTTTAGAAAGCAGAAAGTAATAATCACCAGATGAACAATGACTACACTTTCTAAAGTTCCCGGGAAAACTGTAAAGGACAGTTTTAAATGAGTAAATTAACAAGCATTGAGCATACTTGAACAACGTGTTCCAATTTAAATGTGATGTGCATTTTTTTTGCCTCACCCTCCACTTTGAATACTGGAATACAAGGCATTTAAGAACAAAAGTCCCTCAAAAAGCTAGAACCAAAGAGAGTCTGTTTACTCCAATAATCCAGTCGGGATTTCTTATTACATGTTTGACGTTACTTTTTCAAGGTGACTTTTTTCAAAATGGATAAAACTGTAATTAATGCTAAATAGCTCAAGAGGGAAGAAGGTTAACTTCATGTTAAACAGTTCTTTATACATCATTAGCTCTGTAGGCCTGTGCTGTAAAAAGGCCCAGGCTCCTAGAAACTATTGAAATCGTCAGAAAAAAAATTGAAATGCAGAGTCGGTGGTTTCGTTTTCAAGACATGCTCACCCAACCCCACTCCCCCAACCCCCAACCCGGTCTATCAGCAGCTAAGTGAGATCCTCTCAGTTTGGAAGTTTGGTTATGCAGATGTGCTCGCCACACTTGTGTATTAGCAGCTAAGCAAGTTTGTCTTTCATTGGCGGTTTCAGTTTTGCAATGGAGTCGCTTTCTTTCAGCTTTAAGCCTTGTACTTCTTTCTTCTTCTGACTCATTAACTTGGGGCAGCCTTGCCAGCACTTTGAGCTTAATGCAGTAGCCTCGCACTTTCAGGCTGCCTCGCACTTCTGGGCTGGACAGACAGACACACATACTTAGACGTTTATATATAAGACAATGTGGGGAAAGCGCAGTACTAGGAGAAGAAAAAATACTCAGTTTCAAAGTAGCTTTAAGTAAATGCTTATTTTCATTTATATTTCCTACTCTGTCAAACCCTTTCCCTCGCTTTGTTGAAGAGGCCCAACTGATAATGAGATTGCTGGCAGGAAAATTCTGATGTGGCCATTTTCCTTTATGTGTGCAGACTCTTACTTGCCTAACTAATAATATCTGTTCTTTATTTGATAAGGATTAGTGAAAAACGCAAGTCTTTGCACCTATCATGTCACAAAAACTCAATCAGGCAATGGGATACTGGTGCCAGCTTTGTCTTGATTTGCATCAAATCATTGTAATACACTCTGACATCGTTCGAAAAAATAAGGCCATTTAGATTTAATCACTGAGTAAACTGAGGGCATCGTAACCAACTGCTGCTGGAAAATGTATTGGCTAAACTGAGACTGCATCAACTCAAATTTTGAGTCAAATGGCTTTGAGGTAAAAATGGACAAGCCACAACAAAATGCTGCATGTCCAATGGCAGTGCGAACCACATGTGAACAACCGAAAAAGCAATTTTCTACATGCATACCTGCTCTCTCCAGACAAGACTCTGTACTTCTTTGAAACAGGAGAATCATACTGCTGACTTCGTTTCTAGGAAGTGGAAGGAGCACACCTATTGCTTCCTTGTTGGATTTTTCAACTTTAGCACAGTCCTTTCAGCAGTGGGCGGCAATCAAGATGCAACATGTCATATATATTTTTTTCTCAAATTACTGTAGCTACCATTAAGGGAGCAAATTGTACTAGACATGCTGTACTTCTTGCCTGACATGTGCTGCATGGTTTTGATGTCATAAAAGCTTGAATCAGAGGTAAAAATGCATGATTAGAAAAAAAAGGCCCATTCCTAAACTAGAAATGTTCACATTTACACACACCCTGGTGAACACTGCAGGGCCAAATAGTTCAGCCCCATAGCTAGAAACACAAAGACAGTTTCACATAATACAAGAAGCAATAAGTTCTAGATAAGTAACTATGTTAATTACATGCTAGAAAATTGTAATATGTTAAATTATTGTGGAATAGATATTGCTTAATTTGTGCAACCTGGCCCTTAATGCACAAATGCCAATGCCAATTTATTACAAAGTTTCCATTTTCACCTGCAGTAAACTTCAACTTTTTTAACTCATTGGGCATATTTTCCTTTGCTATTCAAAGCTTTATTCAAAGATTTATATATGCTTTGGAAATATGCTAATTATTTCCTCTTACCTGACAGACTGGGTTTTTGATAGACCTGCTCTGTGTATCCATTTTTATAGATTTGTATATTGATATTTTTATTTTTAATCATCACATTTTATTATTTAAGAAATTGTTTACATAATTACATCATACTTTACATAAGAGTATGTAGTGTTATATACAGTGGTGTGAAAAACTATTTGCCCCTTCCTGATTTCTTATTCTTTTGCATGTTTGTCACACAAAATGTTTCTGATCATCAAACACATTTAACCATTAGTCAAATATAACACAAGTAAACACAAAATGCAGTTTTTAAATGATGGTTTTATTATTTAGGGAGAAAAGAAATCCAAACCTACATGGCCCTATGTGAAAAAGTAATTGCCCCCTTGTTAAAAAATAACCTAACTGTGGTGTATCACACCTGAGTTCAATTTCCATAGCCACCCCCAGGCCTGATTACTGCCACACCTGTTTCAATCAAGAAATCACTTAAATAGGATCTGCCTGACCAGAGAAGTAGACCAAAAGCACCTCAAAAGCTAGACATCATGCCAAGATCCAAAGAAATTAAAGAACAAATGAGAAAAGAAGTAATTGAGATCTATCAGTCTGGTAAAGGTTATAAAGCCATTTCTAAAGCTTTGGGACTCCAGCAAACCACAAATGGCAAAAACATGGAACAGTGGTGAACCTTCCCAGGAGTGGCCGGCCGACCAAAATTACCCCAAGAGTGCAGAGACGACTCATCCGAGAGGTCACAAAAGACCCCAGGACAACGTCTAAAGAACTGCAGGCCTCACTTGCCTCAATTAAGGTCAGTGTTCACGACTCCACCATAAGAAAGAGACTGGGCAAAAACGGCCTGCATGGCAGATTTCCAAGACGCAAACCACTGTTAAGCAAAAGAACATTAGGGCTTGTCTCAATTTTGCTAAGAAACATCTCAATGATTGCCAAGACTTTTGGGAAAATACCTTGTGGACTGATGAGACAAAAGTTGAACTTTTTGGAAGGCAAATGTCCCATTACATCTGGCGTAAAAGGAACACAGCATTTCAGAAAAGAACATCATACCAACAGTAAAATATGGTGGTGGTAGTGTGATGGTCTGGGGTTGTTTTGCTGCTTCAGGACCTGGAAGGCTTGCTGTGATAGATGGAACCATGAATTCTACTGTCTACCAAAAAATTCTGAAGGAGAATGTCCGGCCATCTGTTTGTCAACTCAAGCTGAAGCGATCTTGGGTGCTGCAACAGGACAATGACCCAAAACACACCAGCAAATCCACCTCTGAATGGCTGAAGAAAAACAAAATGAAGACTTTGGAGTGGCCTAGTTAAAGTCCTGACCTGAATCCAATTGAGATGCTATGGCATGACCTTAAAAAGGCGGTTCATGCTAGAAAACCCTCAAATAAAGCTGAATTACAACAATTCTGCAAAGATGAGTGGGCCAAAATTCCTCCAGAGCGCTGTAAAAGACTCATTGCAAGTTATCGCAAACGCTTGATTGCAGTTATTGCTGCTAAGGGTGGCCCAACCAGTTATTAGGTTCAGGGGGCAATTACTTTTCACACAGGGCCATGTAGGTTTGGATTTTTTTTTCTCCCTAAATAATAAAAACCATCATTTAAAAACTGCATTTTGTGTTTACTTGTGTTATATTTGACTAATGGTTAAATGTGTTTGATGATCAGAAACATTTTGTGTGACAAACATGCAAAAGAATAAGAAATCAGGAAGGGGGCAAATAGTTTTTCACACCACGGTATCATAGCAAAAAACTATTCAAACAAATCATATGATTATGCTCTAGGATAAACCATTAAACTAATTTATCAAGGTGTTTCTCATTGCAGGATATCTACATGACTGTCTTTGCTGCAATTCAACATGCAAAATCTAACAAAACCACACACAATTAACTTTGAACAGAAATTAAATATTTATAGTTTTACTTGGACAAAACAAAGCAGGCAGCACAGGTCTTATTCCTAGCTAGGGCTCATTTGGATTTTTTCTGGGTATTCCAAACACACACTTCTTTACTCTAAATTGATGTGACATGACTGTAAAAGTGAAAGTGAGCTAAAATGCAGTGCTGTCCCATCCAGTGCCTGGTTCTTGTTTTGCATATGTCACTGCTGGGAATAAACTCAAGTCTCCAGAAGCACTAGTCAGGAAGAAAATACTGTAGCACAGGAAATTAATTGATTTATTTAAACAATTTAAAGTTTCTGGTTTTACAAATTATAATATAAATAAGAAGATATTTATTCAACATTATTTATTTAAATTAACTTTAATTCAGGAAAGTAAAGGAAGATATAACTACTTTCATGTATTTTCTTATTTCCTATTTGTTCTCAGAGTTAACTAACATTTGCAAAACTGCTAAATCTGATTCAGAGCAAAGAAGCAGAGGGTTAGTGGATGGAGAGAACTGGAGAACAGGTAATAATAATAATAATAATAATAAAAATAATAATAATAATACATTTTATTTATATAGTGTATTTCCCATGCAGGTAAAGCCTATTAAAGCAGCATCAAGAACACACCCAATTAGAGTCACCATTAGTCTACAGCACATCTTTCGTGATGTTAGAGGATAACTAGAGTACCCACAGAAAAAAACACACATTTCAGAGGGAGAACATTTAAACTTTACACAGAGAGCATGTGTTACTAAGATTCTAAACGAGGATGCTGGGCCACTGTCAGAAAACGTACATCAGATATACCTTGTTTGAAATAAAAACATCAGTTTCGGGATTTTTTTTCTGAAGAAAGGAAAACAAAACTTACTGTATATAAACTATTGGTTTTACATCAAAAATGATGCCTGATATTCATTCCATCCATTTTCTGTACCATTAATATTATTGATACTGTCACAGCACTGACGACTTGTCAGCCTGGGAATGATAGGTCTGAGTTAGCAGCAGAATAAGATGGTATTCCATAGTCAAATGAGCAGCTTCACTGCCACCTGTAGTGGAGGTTATAAAAATGGCAAACCTGCCAGCCACAGATGCATGATCAATAACTATTAAGGCTAAGGCAAGCAGTCCTATTATGGATAGAGAGCAACCTAAATTAGCCATGAAACAAGCAAGAATCAATGGTGTCAACCGTGGGATTAGAAGACCTACAGTCCAATTCAGAAAGCACTGAACATGAACTTACTGGGGTCCTCTTGGTTGTTGAAGATATCTGGGACCTGAAACACCAGAGCAGGGGTAGTTTAGGATGAAGACAGCCAAGAGAACAGTACCTCTGTAGCTTCACACAAGTAGATTTACCTGCCCACATATAATGTATGCAGCAGGAAATTAGAAAAATATTATGTAGAAATGCACAAGGGTGTTGTATGTAGAAGTGTATGAGGATGTTGTAATAGAGGTATGTGTTATGTATGACAGATGGGAGTTGGTTATTAAAGATTGTAATTTAAAGGCAGTACAGAAATGAATTAAGCGCAGCAGCGGAACACTCAACACCCCTGCTATGCCAGCTGATAGCACAGTACTCTGCACCCCTGCTGCTAAGCCCTTATCACCAGCCATACAGCTTCAGTAGAAGAAAAGGCCACTCATCTGTTTATAAGTTAGAATGCTCCTGTAAGGAGCTTGAAATGGTCTCTGTGACAGCTGCCCTCTCAAAGGAAGTGCCATGTACCCTTTATTATAAATTAACAAACAACATTTATTCATATAGCACATTTTCATACAAATGATGTACCTCAAAGCACTTAACAAGATGAAGAAAGAAAAAAGAAAAATATAAAAATAAGATTAGGCAATACTAAGTAACAAAGAATAAAGTAAGGTCCAATGGCCTGGAGGACAGAAAAAACCAAAACAAACTCCAGAGGGCTGGAGAAAAAAAAACAAAATCTGTAGGGGTTCCAAGGCCACAAGACCACCCAGCCCCCACTTAAGTTTATTTAAAATTTTCTAAGACTTTCTTGTATTAAAATCATCTATATGTCTCCTCTGTAATATGTACATTCAAAGAATTCAACGCTGTAGTTATTGTCTTGATTGCAGCAGTCATTTAAAAGTAGAATTTTATTTATTGTCTTTTTGGCATTCATTTTGTTTTAACAATTGGGACCTCAATTTTGTGAATTCTGTCGTAATGATGCAAGTCCTGGGGCCTCATGCATAACGCCATGCGTAGAATTTGCACTATAACATGACGTAAGCACAAAAGCCGAAATGTGCTCACGCACAGAAAAATCCAGACGCAGGAATCTGTGCGTACTCCAACTTACACGCTGTTCCACTACATAAATCTTGGTCAGTGTGAAAAGTAATGCACGTGCACGCACCTGCTGTCCCGCCCCAATTCCTCGCAGAATTACTCCTCTTTGAATATGCAAATCAATATAAATAGATCTTAAGCTCAGCCTTCTGTGAAAACACAATGGGAAAAGCACGGTGGAAAATATAAGAATTTCAGTGAATACCAAGTGGAGGCAAAGCAAAAACATACTATTTGTTGATTTAAACCGTGGTATAATCAACAAAAAGGAAGTTGATTGAGTGACATAGCTTGTTGGAGAAACTTGAAAGCTCAAGTCGCACAGTGCCCGAAATAAAAAAGAAGTTGTCAGATATCAAAGTTGCCATGAAAAGGCGAGTCGTAGCCCACCATCTGAGTGTCATATGAAAGCGTATTAGGGTACAAAGAAAAAAAGGCACACAGTGGGGAAAAAGCACGAAATGTCAACTTCAATCTCGGAATTTCCACTTTAACCGCGTAGTTTATTTTGTCATTAAAGTAGAACATCATAAATTTCATCTTAAAATTGTTTAATTAACCTGTTTCTCAAATCACATCGTAATTAAAGTAGCACATTAAATGCTCTGTTTTGTATGTGTTCTTCTATGCGCTCTATGTGTGTGAATCACTATGTGCTTCTTAAACTGGCTCTCTTCCTCCGACAGGACACAGAATCCATTACATTCGTGATATTACAGCTCTCTGAATAACTAAAATACTGAGATGTATATGTGATATAATTTTCATGATGACAGGAGTTAAAGCACGTTATTAAACATGGGTTGCACGGTGACGCAGTGATTGTGCGTGACCTTCGATGAAATAATTTATTGCAGCAGTACTCAGGGGTGGCTCTTGGCTCGTGCCGGCCCTGGGCAGAGAAAGAATCGGTGGCCCCTTCGCCCGCCAATGTCAATATTGCATCTTATGCACAGCGGATGGCCACGTCCGTTGCGGACACTGTATAGCCGCCTCGTGCTCATGACACAAGCGTTTAACTTTTGCTGAAATTTGCCGCTGCGTTTTTAGCTGTGTCTTTATTTTCTCTTTCTGTTTTATATTCAATATACTATATATTGGCGTGGTGGCCCCTGGGATTTGGCGGCCCTGTGCAGGTGCACAGTTTGCACATGCCTAAGGCTGCTCCTGCAGTACTGTCTCTTTCAAAAGTACTAACCTCCAATTCCTGCCCTTCCGTTTCTTTCTCCAAGTAACCGATCACTACACAATCAGCTCTGTAATAGACGTTAAGCCATCTGTAAGCTTATAACGTTGATTCTTCAAAACTTTTAAGGAACATTGAAATATCTTCACAGTACATGTTTAATTATTCTATCCTTCACACCAGTCCCAGTGAAGCATACAGTGCGAGGCAGGAACAATCGTGAGTGGAGCGCCAGATCCTTGCTAGCGTAGCAACACCGTGTCCTTTAATTATTAACAATATAGATTATTTAAATGAAGTTAAATTTTATCTGTATAATATAATAAACATATTTTGCTGGACTTCATCTTAAAAGTGATATCGTCATAATACGTAAATATGCGCTTTATAAAGCGGCTCAGGTTGTGCAATATTATAACTGTAGTGCAAGTTTACAGTGAGGTGATTGTACTTATAAGTACAAACAGTTCTACAAGGGGCAGTTGATAGACTGATTGAGTGCGTTTAGAGCTCTTGGGATGAAACTCTTTCTGAACTGCGAGGTCTGTACAGGAAAGGTTTGAAGTGTTTGCCATGCGAGAAGCAGTTCAAATAGGAAGCATGGCTGGGGCAGCGTGTACTTGATGCTGTATACAGATAATTCTCTTTCCGATCAGCTGCTCCGAGTGGTGCAGTGAGAGTAATATGGAAAAAGATGATCTGCTGTGGCAACCCCTAAAGGGAGCAGCTGAAAGAAGAAGAAGAATGTGCAGTGAGAGTAACAACATTAAAGCAGTTATGGTATTTGGAATAGTTTGACCATTCTGTGGGCCATTATATTGTTACAGGTGAATTACAATCAGATGCATTAAACTAATAAACAATTTGCGGTTAATTTCAGTGTATTTATAAAGCTGGGTCAGGGACGTGGACCTGAAAAAGAAAAACCACACCGGAACCGTAGCACTGCTTTGACGCTGGGTGCCGCCAGTCTGCAAATCCGAGCGGAGAACTTGCATACGACAGGGTATGAGGTACCGTGGAAATGTGCATGGCTTTACGCCAAGTTTAGGTTTTATACATCGCGATTTGAACGTGGAAACGTTCTTACACTACATTTTTGTGCGTACGCACCGTTTATAGATGAGGCTCCTGGTCACCAGGGGAGTGGCATTGACATTGACGGATCATTTGCGAAGGGTTAAAATATCATCTCGACAGCCATTTTGTATCTGAGATTTAGATAAAAATTGATTTGCAATTCTCATTACTTTTGAACCTTGACTCTTGAAATTACTTTGTAACTTGACTTTTGCTTTTGCTCTGTAATTTGGTTTTGATCACTCTGCTTTTTGACTGGAGGTTTTGACCTTTGCTTTGTGTTCTGACTGTTCTTTCTCCAGTTCCTCACCCCTAACATTTTTTTTTTTGACTGCTTAGCTCAGTCGTTACACCCTTCTGCATCGGCAGCTGTGTGAATTGGCATTCGATATTCAAATGAGCGGAGAGGCAGTGCTGTATTATGGCTAATGGAATACTCCAATCAAAACTGGTATATTTTATATGTTACCAACCCAATGTAGTTTGTGGTGGCCGAGAACAATGTTTAATCTGATGTATTCATTTACAATGAGAGAAAACAGTTTAGCATATAATGGATATAATGGAATGTAATGGTGACCAGTTCTGTCCAATGGCAGAAACGTGCACAGAAAAAAGAAAGAAAACTCTACCATAACTCATGTCACATATTCCACATGTCCACTGTCCATTTGTAAGCTCAAAACCTGCAAAATTAACTCTTTTTTTTCTAAAATATTATGAATACTTACAGTACTTCTGGAAAATTCAACATACAAGGTAAACAGGAAAGATTAATTCTCATGAAACTGTGTGCTTGAACTGAAAACAGGACTCTTCACCAATGAATGAACGATTTTCAATTCAAAAGCACAGTATTACAAGGTGTCTTTCTGGTATGTCAAGTTTTCTGGAAGTATTAATAATATTTTGGTAAAAAATGCACATATTGACATATAAATTATGCAACTAGAGTTACGTGATAATTTTCTTTCTTTTTCCCATGAACCTTTTTCACATTGTCTTCTATGGGCCAGAAAAGGTCACAGTTTTGTTTTTTATTATATCATAAACTGTAGGAAATCATGACATTAAAAGTTTTTATTGACCACCACTACAGTCTACATGGGGTAGTAAAATATAAAAAATATCGGGGGAAGTATTCCTTTAATTCTTGGACTTCAAATCTTGTGGATTTAAATTCTGCTGACACTGTGACACCATGAGCAATCTGCCTCATCTGCCAATGCTCCAATTGGAAAAACAAAAGAAATGTAACCAATTATTTCTCAAATATAAGTTATCATGGATAAAGGCACCATACAAATAAGTAAATAAATAATGAGAAACCCCGGTGCAAAAGAAAATGGCAAAAATGAAACGATCATCATTATTGTGTGGCAGTTCCTCTGGTTTCATTGGTTAAATGAAAATGAAAACCACATAAGATTTCAGAAAACGCGTAATTCTACAAAAAAGCGCCACTACCCAATACAATAGCAAGTACAATCTAACAGCTCGCGACCACTCTGTCACGTAGGCTTGAGCAATGCTAATATTTTAGATTAATTTAAAACTTTACTGCAGGAAAAACGAACCGTTTTATCTCCTGGTAACCATCAAAAAAATCGTCCACACGCGCTGCAACGTGAGCAGAATGTTACTTGATTACAGTGTACGTAAAATAGCACATTAAATTAACATGCTTCGTCCGACCCACGCGGCTAGTATTATTTTTGGTGTTTACTTGTTTATCCTGCAGTAATGCAGCCTCACTTCTGATGTAAACATGCGGCCGAGTCGTGAATGTTACAAATTCTGTCGCGATTTAATGACGTCACGGAGGAACTCGGGCTACGTGCTATATGTGCTGGGTGTGCGGCCTCATGGCTGTCTGTAGACGTGCGGCAAAACACACCAAAACATGCAGGGAGGAACTGGTACATTCCAGTGTCTTTGAAAGGCGGGTTCTTCCTTTATTTGTCAACGAAATCAACCCAAAATACGCAAGTATATTATCTCCTGTGAAAAAGCAGCTCATGGTGAAATTGTACTGTGCAAACTGAATAAGCTGCGGTGAAATGAGCACACTTCGGAAAGAACGCTAAAAGAAAGCAAGGTCTCAGTTAATTCTATTGTGTGAATTTTTACATCAAAATAGTATCAGTATTAATATTTTCTGCCCGTATATCTATGTTTAGGGCTGCTTGAAGTAAATGCTAGTATTACAGTGGTGTGAAAAACTATTTGCCCCCTTCCTGATTTCTTATTCTTTTGCATGTTTGTCACACAAAATGTTTCTGATCATCAAACACATTTAACCATTAGTCAAATATAACACAAGTAAACACAAAATGCAGTTTTTAAATGATGGTTTTTATTATTTAGGGAGAAAAAAAATCCAAACCTACATGGCCCTGTGTGAAAAAGTAATTGCCCCCTTGTTAAAAAATAACCTAACTGTGGTGTATCACACCTGAGTTCAATTTCCGTAGCCACCCCCAGGCCTGATTACTGCCACACCTGTTTCAATCAAGAAATCACTTAAATAGGAGCTGCCTGACACAGAGAAGTAGACCAAAAGCACCTCAAAAGCTAGACATCATGCCAAGATCCAAAGAAATTCAGGAAAAAATGAGAACAGAAGTAATTGAGATCTATCAGTCTGGTAAAGGTTATAAAGCCATTTCTAAAGCTTTGGGACTCCAGCGAACCACAGTGAGAGCCATTATCCACAAATGGCAAAAACATGGAACAGTGGTGAACCTTCCCAGGAGTGGCTGGCCGACCAAAATTACCCCAAGAGCGCAGAGACGACTCATCCGAGAGGTCACAAAAGACCCCAGGACAACATCTAAAGAACTGCAGGCCTCACTTGCCTCAATTAAGGTCAGTGTTCACGACTCCACCATAAGAAAGAGACTGGGCAAAACGGCCTGCATGGCAGATTTCCAAGACACAAACCACTGTTAAGCAAAAAGAACATTAGGGCTCGTCTCAATTTTGCTAAGAAACATCTCAATGATTGCCAAGACTTTTGGGAAAATACCTTGTGGACTGATGAGACAAAAGTTGAAATTTTTGGAAGGCAAATGTCCGCTACATCTGGCGTAAAAGGAACACAGCATTTCAGAAAAGAACATCATACCAACAGTAAAATATGGTGGTGGTAGTGTGATGGTCTGGGGTTGTTTTGCTGCTTCAGGACCTGGAAGGCTTGCTGTGATAGATGGAACCATGAATTCTACTGTCTACCAAAAAATCCTGAAGGAGAATGTCCGGCTATCTGTTCTTCAACTCAAGCTGAAACGATCTTGGGTGCTGCAACAGGACAATGACCCAAAACATACCAGCAAATCCACCTCTAAATGGCTGAAGAAAAACAAAATGAAGACTTTGGAGTGGCCTAGTCAAAGTCCTGACCTGACCTGAATCCAATTGAGATGCTATGGCATAACCTTAAAAAGGCGGTTCATGCTAGAAAACCCTCAAATAAAGCTGAATTACAACAATTCTGCAAAGATGAGTGGGCCAAAATTCCTGCAGAGCGCTGTAAAAGACTCATTGCAAGTTATCGCAAACGCTTGATTGCAGTTATTGCTGCTAAGGGTGGCCCAACCAGTTATTAGGTTCACGGGGCAATTACTTTTTCACACAGGGCCATGTAGGTTTAGATTTTTTTTCTCCCTAAATAATAAAACCATCATTTAAAAACTGCATTTTGTGTTTACTTGTGTTATATTTGACTAATGGTTAAATGTGTTTGATAATCAGAAACATTTTGTGTGACAAACATGCAAAAGAATAAGAAATCAGGAAGGGGGCAAATAGTTTTTCACACCACTGTATATGGTTTCACAGTGGAAATTATAACATAATCATAGCATTCTCAAACTCATTTCATGCAGTTGGGTAGCAAAGGCAGGGTACGACATTTTTGGAATCATGGACAGAAAACCACTTAAGACATGAGGAGAATACAAAAAATCCACACTGAAAATGACACAGGCACAGGATTCAAAGCCAGGACACTGAATACGTCAGACAGCAGAGTTAGGTAACTGCTGCACCACCATCACTTCTCAGGGGAATTACAATTTTTCAGTAAAGTAGAGGTATTCTTTATTGGAATACTGTTTATGGAATACTTCTAACATTATTTGAAAGTAAATCATTTTCAGGATGTCATTCTCTGCAAATACTGAAAATTAAGAAATACAACTGAATTAACGTGAATTCAAAGCCACACAGTATAAACAATTTCCACAGCAGTGCAGTGCTATCCTATTTATCAGTGTAAAAGTATTAACTACTTGAACAGAAGTATTCCAGGAATTTATTTATATATGAACTTCATTTGAAGTAACTGAACTATTTGAAAATAGTTTTTGGAATCTTTTATATATATTACATACATATTCACAGTGCATCACTTTTTCCACATTTTTTTATGTTACAGCCTTATTCCAAAATGGATTAAATTAATTTTTTTCTCAGAATTCTACACACAACACCCCATAATGACAACGTTGACTTGAGATTTTTGCAAATTTATTAAAAATATGTACATAAGTATTCACAGCCTTTGCCATGAAGCTCAGAATTGAGCTCAGGTGCATCCTGTTTCCCCTGATCATGCTTGAGATGTTTCTGCATCTTAACTGGAGTCCACCTGTGGTAAATTCAGTTGATTGGACATGATTTGGAAAGGCACACACCTCTCTATATAAGGTCCCATAGATGACAGTTCATGTCAGAGCACAAACCAAGCATGAAGTCAAAGGAATTGTCTCGAGGCACAAATCTGGGGAAGTGTTACAGAAAAATTTCTGCTGCTTTGAAGGTCCCAATGAGCACAGTGGCCTCCATCATCCGTAAGTGGAAGAAGTTCAAAACCACCAGGACTCCTCCTAGAGCTGGCCGGCCATCTAAACTGAGCAATCGGGGGAGAAGGGCCTTAGTCAAGGAGGTGACCAAGAACCCGATGATCACTCTGTCAGAGCTCCAGAGGTCCTCTGTGGAGAGAGGAGAACCTTCCAGAAAGACAACCATCTCTGCAGCAATCCACCAATCAGGCCTGCATGGTAGAGTGGCCAAAGGCACATGGCAGCCCGCCTGGAGTTTGCCAAAAGGCACCTGAAGGACTCTCAGACTATGAGAAACAAAATTCTCTGGTCTGATGAGACAAAGATTGAACTCTTTGGTGTGAATGCCAGGCATCACGTTTGGAGGAAACCAGGCACCGCTCATCACAAGGCCAATACCATCCCTACAGTGAAGCATTGTGGTGGCAGCATAATGCTGTGGGGATGTTTTTCAGTGGCAGGAACTGGGAGACTAGTCAGGATAAATGGAAAGATGACTGCAGCAATGTATAGAGACATCCTGGATGAAAACCTGCTCCAGAGCGCTCTTGACCTCAGATGGGGCGACGGTTCATCTTTCAGCAGGACAATGACCCTAAGCACACAGCCAAGATATCAAAGGAGTGGCTTCACGACAACTCTGTGAATGTCCTTGAGTGGCCCAGCCAGAGCCCAGACTTGAATCCGATTGAACATTTAGATAGATAGATACTTTATTAATCCCAAGGGGAAATTCACAAATCCCAAGGGAAAATTTCTGGAGAGATCTTAAAATGGCTTTGCACCGATGCTTCCCATCCAACCTGATGAAGCTTGAGAGGTGCTGCAAAGAGGAATGGGCGAAACTGGCCAAGGATAGGTGTGCCAAGCTTGTGGCATCATATTCAAAAAGATTTGAGGCTGTAATTGCTGCCAAAGGTGCATCGACAAAGTATTGAGCAAAGGCTGTGAATACTTATGTACATATGATTTCTCAGTTTTTTTATATTTTAATAAATTTGCAAAAACCTCAAGTAAACTTGTTGTGTGTAGAATTCTGAGGAAAAAAAAGAATTTAATCAACTTTGGAATAAGGCTGTAACATATCAAAATGTGGAAAAAGTGATGCGCAGTGAATACTTTCCGGATGCACTGTATTTTCTGCTGATGAGGAGCTCACCATTGCCAGAAAGTCATTTTCATATTTATAGAACTGTCTTGAAAATGAGCACATCAGATGCTTGATACATTCAGCCATCAGTGTGTCTGTAAATTAAGCTGCTTTCAAGTGTTTCTGCAGTGCAGTATACATACAAACATACATGGAAACATATTCTACTGTTCAATTGCTAATAGTATAATCAACCAACCCTCTTATAAGTGAAACTGGCATCCACCATCACTAGGCTATCACATTTATATTGTCTCACTTTTGCACATATGCTGAATTGCTCAGAATAGTGGAGCAGAGCCATTAATTAAGTTATCACAATGTTTATAATTCATATTACCTGCACTATGAATTCCCAGTTCCCCTAAACTTATGACAAGTCACTTCTATAAATGCACAGCACGCTACATTCAATTCATTCTGGTTGCTTAAATGGATATCTTGGTCATGATACACATTCATCCACATAAATAATTCCCCTAAATTAGAATAGATATATACATACTAGAGGGCAAGCCCCCTGGTGCCTTTGGCGCCCAAAACCCAGTTGCAGCCAATCTGCCACTCGCGTTGAGAAGAGGGGGGCTGAACACACCCCAAGGAGACGCGGTTGCTCCTCTGAAACCCACTCTTAAACGGTGATAAAAGGAGAAACAAATACAGTTTTTTTTTTCACCTCCTCTTTGCTCAATCAGCCGCTGGCTTGATCTGCATCTCGTGCAGTGCTTCAAACATTTAAAAGCCTGTACAGCAGCTGTCCTACTCTTTGTCTTTTATTTCCAGCCTTGGGCGTGGTTAAATCTCATGGCAGTCTTGGTTAAGTCTCGTCTCATGGGACGTGAGTTCTTGATGTTTTTTAGTTTATAATTTAAAGATGTAATAAGAATCTGAAAATCTAACAACATCACACTAAAGTTCAATAAATTCTGAAAAGAATGATACCAAACATATATACATAGGTTTTAAAATAAGCCCAATTTAAAGCGTGACAAAAAAGTGACATAAAATCGTTGCACTTTTAGGCTTAGGATTTTATATATATATATACAGTGGGCACGGAAAGTATCCAGACCCCCTTCAATTTTTCACTCTTTGTTATATTGCAGCCATTTGCTAAAATCATTTAAATTCATTTTTTTCCTCATTAATGTACACACAGCACCCCATATTGACAGACAAAAAATAATTTTTGAAATTGTTGCAGATTTATTAAAAAAGAAAAACTGAAATATCACAAATTGAAGGGGGTCAGAATACTTTCTGTACCCACTGTACAGTAAATATATAGAGTAGATTTTGCTCTTTTGGATTTGATAATAATTTATTAACATTTCTAGTGGTATCCTAGTGAAACAAGTTAATATCCACACAAGCTCATCATTAAGCAGCAGCTTAAGCAGAGAGGCCCAGACTTCCCTCTCCCCGGCCACTTCTTCCAGCTCTTCCGGGAGAATCCCATGCTCCCAGGCCAGCCAGGAGACATAGTCCCTCCAGCGTGTCCTGGGTCTTCCCGGGCCTCCTCCCGTTGGACGTGCCCGAACACCTCACCAGGGAGGCGTCCAGGAGGCATCCTGATCAGATGCCCGAGCCACCTCATCTGACTCCTCTCGATGCGGAGGAGCAGCGGCTCTACTCTGAGCCCCTCCCGGATGACTGAGCTTCTCACCCTATCTTTAAGGGAAAGCCCAGACACCCTGCGGAGGAAACTCATTTCAGCTGCTTGTATTCGCGATCTCGTTCTTTCGGTCACTACCCATAGCTCATGACCATAGGTGAGGGTAGGAGCGTAGATCGACTGGTAAATTGAGAGCTTTGCCTTACGGCTCAGCTCCTTTTCACCACGACAGACCAATGCAGGCCCGCATCACTGCGGATGCCGCACCGATCCGCCTGTCGATCTCACGCTCCATTCTTCCCTCACTCGTGAACAAGACCCCAAAATACTTGAACTCCTCCACTTGGGGCAGGATCTCTCCCCCAACCCTGAGAGGGCACTCCACCCTTTTCCGGCTGAGGACCATGCTCTTGGATTTGGAGGTGCTGATTCTCATCCCAGCCGCTTCACACTCAGCTGCGAACCGATCCAGAGAGAGCTGAAGATCACGGCCTGATGAAGCAAACAGGACAACATCATCTGCAAAAGCAGTGACCCAATCCTGAGTCCACCAAACCGACCCTTCAACACCCTGGCTGCGCCTAGAAATTCTGTCCATAAAAGTTATGAACAGAATCGGTGACAAAGGGCAGCCCTGGCGGAGTCCAACTCTCACTGGAAACGGGCTCGACTTACTGCCGCAATGCGGACCAAGCTCTGACACCAGTTGTACAGAGACCTAACAGCTCTTATCAGGGGGTCCGTATCCCATACTCCCGGAGCACCCCCCACAGGATTCCCCGAGGGACACGGTCGAACGCCTTTTCCAAGTCCACAAAACACATGTAGACCGGTTGGGCAAACTCCCATGCACCCTCCAGGACTCTGCTAAGGGTGAAGAGCTGGTCCACTGTTCGCGACCAGGACGAAAACCACACTGTTCCTCCTGAATCCGAGGTTCGACTATCCGACGGACCCTCCTCTCCAGAACCCCGAATAGACTTTTCCAGGGAGGCTGAGGAGTGTGATCCCTCTATAGTTGGAACACACCCTCCGTCCCCTTTTAAAGAGGGGGACCACCCCGGTCTGCCAATCCAGAGGCACTGTCCCGATGTCCATGCGATGTTGCAGAGACGTGTCAACCAAGACAGTCCTACAACATCCAGAGCCTTAAGGAACTCCGGGCGTATCTCATCCACCCCCGGGGCCCTGAGATGGGAGAGCCCACCTCAGAGTCCCTAGGCTCTGCTTCCTCATTGGAAGGCATGTTAGTGGGATTGAGGAGGTCTTCGAAGTACTCCTCCCACCGACCCACAACGTCCCGAGTCGAGGTCAGCAGCGCACCATCCCCACCATATACGGTGTTGACACTGCACTGCTTCCCTCCTGAGATGCCGGACGGTGGACCAGAATCTCCTCGGCCGTCCAAAGTCGCTCTCCATGGCCTCCAAACTCCTCCCATGCCCGATTTTTGCCTCAGCAACAACCGAAGCCGCGCTCCGCTTGGCCTGCCGGTACCTATCAGCTGCCTCCAGAGACCCACAGGACAAAAAAGTCCTATAGGACTCCTTCTTCAGCTTGACGCATCCCTCACCGCCGTGTCCACCAACGGGTTCGGGATTGCCGCCACGACAGGCACCGACCACCTTACGCCACAGCTCCGGTCAGCCGCCTCAACAATAGAGGCACGGAACATGGCCCATTCGACTCAATGTCCCCACCTCCCTCGGGACGGGTTGAAGTTCTGCCAGAGGTGGAGTTGAAGCTACTTCTGACAGGGGACTCTGCCAGCCGCTCCCAGCAGACCCTCACAACACGCTTGGGCCTACCAGGTCTGACCGCATCTTCCCCACCATCGGCCAACTCACCACCAGGTGGTGATCAGTTGACAGCTCCGCCCCTCTCTTCACCCGAAAGTGTCCAAGACATATGGCCGCAAGTCCGACGACACAACCACAAAGTCGATCATCGACCTGAGGCCTAGGGTGTCCTGGTGCCAAGTGCACATATGAACACCCTTATGCTTGAACATGGTGTTCGTTATGGACAATCCATGACGAGCACAGAAGTCCAATAACAAAACACCGCTCGGGTTCAGATCGGGGCCATTCCTCCCAATCACGCCCTTCCAGGTCTCACTGTCATTGCCCACGTGAGCATTGAAGTCTCCCAGCAAAACGAGGGAATCCCCAGAAGGTATGCCCTCTAGCAACCCCTCCAGAGACTCCAAAAAGGGTGGATACTCCAAACTGCTGTTCAGCGCATACGCACAAACAACACTCAGGACCCTTCCCCACCCCGGCGGAGGGAGGCCACCCTCTGCCCACGGGTAAACCCCAATGCACAGGCTCCAGTGGGGGCAATAAGTATGCCCACACCTGCTCGGCGCCTCACCGGGGCAACTCCAGAGTGGTAGAGAGTCCAGCCCCTCTCAAGGAGATTGGTTCCAGAGTCCAAGCTGTGCGTCGAGGTGAGTCCGACTATATCTAGCCGAACCTCTCGACCTGCGCACTAGCTCAGGCTCCTTCCCCTTCAGAGAGGTGACATTCCACGTCCCAAGAGCCAGTTTCTGTAGCCGAGGATCAGACCGCCAAGGTCCCCGCCTTCGGCCACCACCCAACTCACAGTACAGTATTCCGTTTTTTTTAATAACTTGCCTATCCATCTTAGGTTCAAAACATTAGGTACAAAGATGGAGCCAATCCTAAATGGGATGCCATTCTAAAGCAGGGCACACTCAAGTACCAACCTCCACTGTAGTAGAGAACCAGCACTGACTTCAATGGAGGAATCATTTGCATGTGCCAGGGCTCACTCATGTGCAGACCTTATTTCAGAATTTCCATGAAAAACTCATAGGCCTGAAATGCTGGGTGTGTGGAACAAAAAACATGATCATTTGATAGAAAATCTCCACAGAGATGATGTCCTATAATGATATACCTGTAGATAAGATTATTTACAATGTATTTTAAGAAATGCTTTATTTACTAGACCAGCTGGCTTAAAGAAGTTCAATTATAAGTAAAGATTAACTATGCAGTTTGGCAATTACACTGGTGAATGTACTTTAGTACACTACCACCATGATGTTTTTTTAACAGATTTTTAACTAATAATGTTTTAATTCTTATTCTGTACTGTCTTTAATATGCTACGTTTTGTATGAAACTGTGTCTTTGTAATAAACAGAGAAATTACAATGAATGGTAGAGTGTACCATTTCAAGGATAATCTAAAACAACGTACCTTCTGGGGGATGGAAGTTCTTTAATTTATTTTCCCATAGCTTTACCACTCCTCCATAAAAGGATGCTTCAGTGTAAATCTCTGTATAGTGCCACATTGCTATATAACAAAAACAAGAAATACACAGAGAAGTTTGGAAAAAGTGCCACATTGTTTCACATGAAGGACAGTAGGCAAGCTGGTGGCCTTGTCAGTATTTTTAAAGTAGTGTAGTTTTATGTGCCAGTTAAGCTACAGTATATTGTGGTTTAATGAAAGGGTAAATACAGCTTTTTAATTTTATGTATGGCATCACTTTAGTGAGTTGGTTTTGGCAGCATCTGCCTAACTGTCTCAGACAAGAAGATTGATGATATACATAGGCAGCAGTCATTCACCTGCAAATTATCCAATCAATCCCAAAAGCCTCTTGATAAAGCTACTTTAGGGATCATACTTTACTAAGGTCTTCAAAAAGGTAACACACATACACCTACATAATATAAATTATTCAGGTCCTTTTATATAACTCTTCCTCAAATTTGAAAATGATAGATGTTTTCTCTTTTTGTTTGTAAATTTCTTGTTTACATGTTTTAATGAGAGCAATATGTGCCATCCTAATCCTTAACAAAAAATACCAAACGTCTAAATATACAGTATTAAACAGTGATATACAGTATTAAATATATACAGGGAAAGAATTATCAAAAGGAGAAAATTACATAAAAAAACAGGACAACAAACACTACTTGGGTCATGGACCTTAGTAAACTCCTTCCTCTTTGCACTTCTTCGCTACTCTACCTAACAGTTGCCTGGCATTTTTTAAATGAGAGCAGTGTGTAGATGGTGCAAAATTGTCACAAACTGAGAAAGCAAAGGGTTAGGTGGAATGTTTTTCACATCTGTATGGATTCGTATTACTCCTAACTCAACATGAATCCCACTTTTTTCCATCCATGGTCTTATCACATTTTGTTTTCTCCCTGTGGCTAAATCTTACAATTAATGACACACCTTTAGAATCAAGTACACAGTTACGCCCTACATCAATATAACTGGGCAGCCTACATCTGTTTTATCCAAGATTACATAACACAAATTTGAATCATTTGATGACTTTCCGCAACATCAACTTCATAATCTTTGCAGAGGTTGATTTATGGCTTGATGACTTACATGCAAAATATGAACACAGTATATTTTGTGTTTTACATGTGACTTCTATATACCAATCAGCCACAACATTAAAACCACCTACCTAACATTGTATTGGCCCCCCTCGAGCCGCCAAAACAGCTCTGACTCATCAAAATATGGACTCTACAAGACCACTGAAGGTGTCCTGTGGCATCTAAAAGTGAGTAGCAGATCCTATAGGACATGTAAGAAGAAAGGTGAGGTCTCCATGGATTAGACTTGTTTTTCCAGAACATCCCACAGATGCTTGAAAGAACTGAGATCTTAAAATTCTGGAGACCAAATCAACACCTTGAACTTTTTGTCATGTTTCTCAAACCATTCTGGAAAAGTTCTTACAATGTGACAGAGCACATTATCTGGCTGAAAAAGGCCACTGACATCAGGGAATACCATTGCCATAAAGGGGTGTATGTGGTCTGCAACAATATGTGGGTAGTTGGCACATGTCAAAGTAACATCCATATGAATACCAGAAGCCAAGGTTTCCCACCAGAACATTCCCGGGAGCATGACACTGCCTCCACCAGTTCTTTCTTTCCATAGGATAGCCTGCTATCTATTCTCCAGGTAAACAATGCCCATGCTCTCAGCTGTTCACATGATCTAAAAGAAAATGTGATTCATCAGACCAGACTACCTTCTTCGATTACTTCATGGTCCAACTGTGATGTTCACATGCTCATTGTAGGTACTTTAGATGGTAGAATGGGGTCAGCAAAAACACTCTGACCAGTCTGCAGCTACGCAACCCCATATACAGCAAACTACTATGCACTGTGTGTTCTGGCACATTTTTCTCATGGCCAGCTTTAGGTTTTTCAGCAATTTGTGCTTCAGTAGCTGTTCTGTGCGATTAGACCAGACAGGCTAGCCTTTGTTTACATGCACATCAGTGAGCCTTTTGTGCCCATGGCCCTGTCACCAGTTTGCCAGTTGTCCTTCCTTGGACCATGTTTGGTAGGTACTAACCACTGTATACCATGAACACCCCACAACACCTGCCATTTTGGAGATGCTCTGACCCAGTTGTCTAATCATCACAGTTTGGTCATTGTTAAAGACCTTTATCTCCGAAAGCAACACCATCTAGAATCAGTCTGATGGAGACTTGTATCATTTTCTTTCATAGAGCTATACCATGTATTTTACTTTGAATATATGGGTTTCATCCTTGTGGTGCCCCAAAGATTTCTAATCTCTGTCTCATTATTACAATGCTTTATAGAACTTGTGTTTTAAGATATATAATTGTGATGTGGTCAGTTTTCTTCCTGGGACTTCAGTTTGCTCCAAAAGGTGTTAATTTGCACTATTAAATTTCAGTGTTTATGTGTTTAAACCTTTTGGGTTTTATCCTGCATAAAATGTGACTGTGATCAAAGCGCCAAATGTGCCTAAGGCAAACATAACATATTAATGAAATTTGGTAAATCAATTTACAAATTTAAACAAATAATGAAAGACTGAAAAGCTGCACCAAACCATATTCTGAGCAATACTGACCAAACTGAGAATATGTGGGAGTATGATCAAACTTTCTAGCAGTGGCTGTTCTCAAATTTAATACAAAAAAAACAAAACAGTACTATCATCAAGTGTTCCAGAACAACTTTCTAGGGACAGATGATTCATATGTGAAATATTTTGATCCAATTTTGATCCAGTCATGTCTAGAGAAAAGTTAACATTGCAATCCAAAGTGAAAACCTCAAACCAGCTGTCAAACATAGTATTTGTAGGGTCATGATTTGGGGATACTTCACAATGTCAGGTGACTGAAAGCTTACATTCAGTGACAGAATATGTACACATGTCTGTATTGGATTGTTTTGTATTCGTTCATGAGCTGAAGCTCAGATATGTCACGCAGCTAGGCAATAATTTGAAACATATAAGTGTATTGCTATAGGCAAAGAAATTTAGAGTTTTGGAATGGCCCAGTCAAAGTTCATGGCTCCTGAGGCTTTAATTAACAAGTAGCAAGTGACTCAATGTGAAGTCAGCACATTCAGTCAGCAAGTCTTAACCCTGCCATTCCCTACCATTAGCTTGAATAGGGGAAACTACTCTGACAGTTTAATTGTGAGCCTGCTAAAGCTTGCATTACTATCCAATCCAATAAACTGTCATCTCAAGCTTTTCAGAAGGTCTCTAAGAATATACAGTATTCATTCAATTTTGTATAATGAGGAATAACCAAAAATCTTGCATATTGTAATTTTTTGGTTCTTTGCTGTAATTACATACCATATTCTGGTTACTTTGCCAACTTGTAAAAATTTTGAATTGAATTAAATAATTAACATCACTGTCTCCATGAGAAAATTGGAAACTGATTTAGTGTTAATGTATGAATCCTAGAACTTTATTATGATTCCTTTAAGTACTTAATATATGAATTGTGAAGTAATTTCATGTCAGCACTGTACATGAACTACAGAAATAGGGATTGCTTATACATCTGTTAATTCACTTAATCATAATTTTAGTATCTTTTTGTATTAAGCTTTTTATCCATTGAATCAGGCATTTTATGTAAACAATGTAAGAGCCCAAAGCAATAAGGAATAATAATATTACTTTTCTTCAAAGAGAATGGTTGGAAATTTTGTTCTTTGTTTGCATTTGTTTAACTGCAGGGCATATAAATGGGATGATGCTGACAACACTTTGTCAGGGTGCAGTCAATGAGAAAGAAATAACCTACAATATAATCAAAATCTGCCAGAAGAGTGGAAAATCGCTGGAAACATCTGACTGGGAGTATATTACATTATATTTGTCTGTCTTTTTTAGCCATATATCTGTTTAATTTTGTGTAGATGCTCACTGTCTGTTAAGTGTCATTACAGTATATGCCTTTTCATCAGAGGTTATGCAGTATAACTGGAGCCATGTAACTAACCAAAATTTCTCATTTATAAATTAACACAAGGTCCCAACAGTATGGCATTGAAGAATAGGGTTCACAAAGCACCATCCTATTGTTTATTGTACAAACCCCAGAGGCAAAGGAACAATAGCTCATTGCAACATATGAGTAAAATGGCAGACATACACACGTGCAAGGCGTGCAAATAACAAAGTGCAAGACATAGCTCTATGTCAACAAAAAAAAAACATTTTTGCATCAGCTGATATGACGACTGCAAAATGCTTCCACTATGGCCTAGGAAGCTGACTGTCATTTACTTAGGCAATTCTGAA